>NC_056743.1:1738085145-1738090145 GCF_019279795.1 Protopterus annectens
TATGTTCGTATGAGACAGAGAGAGAGAGAGAGAGAGTGTGTGTGTGTGTGTGTGTGTGTGTGTGTGTGTGTGTGTGTGTGTGTGTGTGTGTGTGTGTGTGTGTGTGTGTGTGTGTGTGTGTGTGTGTGTGTATAATCTAAACTATGGATTCCATTCTGTATGAGACAGAAAGTGTGTGTAAGCAATTTAAACTAGAGAGAAACTAAGTATGTGTGTGTGTGTGTGTGTGTGTGTGTGTGTGTGTGTGTGTGTGTGTGTGTGTGTGTGTGTGTGTGTGTGTGTGTGTGTTTAACATACCTCTCAACTGTCCAGATTTAGCCTCATAATTTTGCTCGGTTTCTCATAAAATTTGTAGTTTTCTGGCAATTCATGGAGGACTGAAGCCACTAAATACTGACATATATATGAATTTCAGACTTCATAGCCTTCAGAAAATGCATGCCAACACAAATCCTGTTGTTCTAGCAACTTTCTAAGTTAAAAAGAGCAATATTTAAAATCTATCCCTATTTTTGGGCCACTGTATCCCCATTATTTTAGGCTTTGTCCAGATTTCTTGAACTAAGAGGTTGAGAGGTATGTGTACCTCTCAAGTGAACAGATTTTTCTCTCATATTTTTAGCCAATTCCTCATAAAAGTTGTGGTTTTCTGGCAAATCACTGAAGATTTAAATAATTAAATGTCATACATTTGAGTTTCAGACTTCATTTCCTTCAGAAAATGCATGCTAAAACAAATCCTGTTATTCTAGCAACTTTCTAAGTCTATAAGAGCAATATTTAAACTCAATTCCTATTTTTAGGCCTTTGCCCCCCCCCCCATTATTTTAGGCTTTGTCTGGATTTCTTGTACTAAGGGTTGAGAGGCATGGTATGTAATGTCCTAACTGGGGGGGGGCAGGTTAGTCAATTAACTTGATCAGGCTTCACGTTGTAATTTGGTCACACGAGACAAGAGCCTGAATCCTCTACACCAGCTACCAGACTGCTAAAGGAATTGTGAATTTCAGTGGACACAAGAGCCTGAATCCTGTAGTCTGCACCAACTACCAGGATGCTGACGGAATTGTGAGTTTGAGTTTCAGTGCGTTTTCATAGAATTGTGAGTTTCAAGGGAAGAGAAGTTTGCTGTTGCTCATGCTAAGTCTGTTTTCAATGTGCAACAGTTTTGTTTAGCAAATGGCAATCACTGTTTGTGCTGTACAATTTGCCTTTGGTGCAGAAGGCTGTGTATTCTACTCCCACACCATGTAGATGGAGTGCTGGTATTGCAGTGCCCTTTCGATTGCTGATTATTTGGTGCATTGTAAGGGGGATAAGGGTTCTACACTCCTGAGTGTGTCCTCCTTTGTATGAGATGCCTAGGAACTATGACTTGTCTGTTAGTCATTCCCTATTGCAATATTACCAGCTTATCAATTTTTGATGTTACATAGGCACTTAATTCTTTAAGGGCAGCAGGCACTGAATATGTAAATGAAACACTGAAATGTAAATTTGTTTGCCAGCAGCAACTTCTTTATTAGTTACAGACCTCTGTATATGGAATTATTTGGATGATTTTTACTTCTGCATAGACTGTGCGGTGGCGTTGTTGCCTCACAGTAAGAGGTTCTCCCATTTGATTCTCGGCTTGGGTTGGGAGTGCCTTCTGTGTGGAGTCTGCATGTCCTCCCTGCAGTCGACTGGGCATTCGAAAGACATGCGTTGAATCAGCGTGCCTTTGTTGAAGGTTGGGCATCGGGCTGACAACTTGACACCATAAAAAACAACTGCCAATCATTAGCGGACCGGAGTTCCGCTGTGGCGACCCCTAACCGGGGAAAAGCTGAAAGACAAACAACAACAAAAAGAGACTGTGCTTATTAACTGATATTGGTGGATTGTAATGACAGATGTTTGAGTGGTCTTTTATGGTTGAAATTTTCTGAAATGGATAGTTTTGTCATTATTGGTGCATACATTTTGTTTCATTGCTTACTGGAAGAATGTTCAAAATTAAAAATGTAAAACACATTCTAACAAGTGCTGCTGGAATATAATTTAATACAATCAAAAAGGTGAATCAAAGAACACATACATGTATGCATGGCCCTAAAAATGTGTGCAATGAGCTGATGGTTTGAAAATGGACCAAAGGTAAACTTAATTCTCCACTGGCCAAATGCATTTTCTTTGAATGTGGGTTTTAATGCCATTTCAATGAATGTGAGTTTCAAGGGCAGAGAAGTTTACTGCTCATGATGTCTATTTTCATTTCAAGACTATGTTGTTTGTTTAGCAAATGGCTATTAGTGTTTGTGTTATTTTATTTCAATATCTGTAATCACTGTTGAAGTAAATAAGAAAGCAGTATGCACACTAACAGGTTTGAACAGTGTTTATGGTAAACAGAGAGAACTAGCCAAGTAGTGGAACACTGGAATGGCTGGGGAGGGGGCTGCTGACAGGAACAGAAAAAGAGGGAGGAAGAGGAGAGTAAATGGGCAGGTTTACGGGAGGTGCAAGAGGTGCATCATTGGTCCAGCCCTACAAAATAGTCCCAGTTTCTCATGTGGCCTCTTGGGGAAATTAATAACCCACTCCTGTTGTAGAAGTTTGGAGACAACTCCAAAAATCCTATCCCTATTACCAAGAACATTATTATGGGGTTGTATCCCATTTTAAAACAATGTACTCTTTATTAATGTTGATGTATGTTGTGCAGAGCAGGTTTCCGAACAACTGACCATGGACAAGTTGGTCAGGTTATAACTGCATGAACACATCTAGCTAAGGAAGAAGGTTACATGCTTAGGTCATGCATAGTCATTGTCTAGCAAGACCATTGTACATACATGTGGTATGTTATTTGACTATGGAGTTAATATATCTAAGTTTGGGGCAGCTTGTCCCCCTCGTCCAAGGTGCTGTGGGCTTGCCACTTGCAAAAATGCTTATGTACATATTTGTTGGTGACTTTAGTTAGTGCTATCTTCAGTTATTTTGACTGTATGGCAGTTTTTAATTGACTGTATGTCAGTCATTATAGGGGAATCTGCAGAAAAAGCACTTAAGTGCTGCAGAAACTGCCTGAAGGTCATTCTGAGAAGTTGCAAAACAACTGTAATATTTATTGTAAGGCACTAGATGTTACAATGTGGAAGAGATATTAAAGTATTGTGCTGGCTTCCAGAAAACTGTTCCCAAAGCTTGGCTGGCTCAGACTAATAATGTTTTCCACTAATTGTTGGGGAATAAGGTCAAGAGGATTGCAGAAAGATGTACACAGTGAAGAAAGAAATATCTGGGAGATCTGCTGACTTAAGAAGTATTCCATATTTATAAAATATTACTGACGATGAGAAGAGGGATACAAAAAGAGGACAGTGAAGGATGGCTAGCAAGGGAGGCCAAGTATGGAATAGCTCAGGAAACTATAGAAATTTAGGAGTACACATGTACATTCCTCCCGACACTCACACACACACACACACACACACACACACACACACACACACACACACACACACACACACACACACACACACCACACACATATATTCCCATGCTCCCAGACACACACACACACACACACACACACACACACACACACACACATATGCACATGCACATATTCCCATGCTTCCAGACACACACACACACACACACACACACACACACACACATACATTCCCATGCTCCCAGACACACACACACGCACACACACACACACACACACACACACACACATACACACACACACACACACACACACACATATTTCCATGCTCCCAGACACACACACACACACACACACACACACACACACACATACATATTCCCATGCTCCCAGATACACACACACATTCCCATGCTCCAACACACACACACACAAACACACACACACACACACACACACACACACACACACACGCATTTTATATATATATATATATATATATATATATATATATATATATATATGTATAAAATATACGTGTGTGTGTGTGTGTGTGTGTGTGTGTGTGTGTGTGTGTGTTTGCATGTATATTAGGCACAACAGAATAATTAGTGGAATTATTATTCATATTAGTTCACCAAGTGAATAAATGAAACCATGATGTAGCTGAAGCAGAAGTATCAATGTTATTTTCATTCAGAAAACACTGCATCCCATCATCCAGTGCGGTAAATGATATATACAACCAAAACATCACTGTGCAGTAGCAGAACACCCAAAGAAGGGTGTACAGTGTTCAGCTCAGGAAGGATTATTTGCAGCTACAAGGTTTAGTTGTCTGTATAAGCAATGATGGTGAACTGTGGTCGGTGAGAGGAAGCATATTGTACCAGAATAGTCTTATGCATATCTACATTATCGTGACAAAATAATCTTACAGGACTGAGTCATGTGGCGGCAGCTCTTTAGCTCAGCACTGCATGCAAACATAGTCACCATACAGCTGTGGTTTTCTGCACTGAGTGTACAGCAATAAGTGCTGCTGTGGTGCTGTAACTGCTCTCTTCAGTTGTGGTGCTGCAACTGCTCTCTTCAGCTGTGGTGCTGTAACTGCTGTCTTCAGTTGTGGCTCTGTAACTGCTCTCTTTAGTTGTGGTGCTGTAACTGCTCTCTTCAGCTGTGGTGCTGTAACTGCTCTCTTCAGTTGTGGCACTGTAACTGCTCTCTTCAGTTGTGGTGCTGTAATTGCTGTCTTCAGCTGTGGTGCTGTAACTGCTCTCTTCAGTTGTGGTGCTGCAACTGCTCTCTTCAGCTGTGGTGCTGTAACTGCTCTCTTCAGTTGTGGTGCTGTAATTGCTCTCTTCAGCTGTGGTGCTGTAACTGCTGTCTTCAGTTGTGGCACTGTAACTGCTTTCCTCAGTTGTGGCACTGTAACTGCTTTCTTCAGTTGTGGCACTGTAACTGCTCTCTTCAGTTGTGGCTCTGTAACTGCTCTCTTCAGTTGTGGTGCTGTAATTGCTCTCTTCAGCTGTGGTGCTGTAACTGCTCTCTTCAGTTG
>NC_056743.1:1738095145-1738127645 GCF_019279795.1 Protopterus annectens
ATATATCTTTGTGGGAAACAAACTCACCGCTGAGTCACTAATTTCTCCAACATGCTAACCAGGCCAGAAATGATGTGCCCACAAGAAACAATAGCTCCTAAGTAAGTTTATGATTTGTTAGGGAATTCTGTCATAAAAGCAGATTATCTTTTTTATCATAATGTTCCCATTTGTCACATTTTACTATATATTCAGTGATTTCCCCATATGCTTATAATAAAGAAACACAAAGCCTCAAACAATATACTTGAATCCAAAATTGCATAAAGTCTGTAAAAACGTGAACATACATATAAATTCCACTTAAACGTTACAATGTAATCAAAGTGAAACGATTCTCCTCTACCAGTTACACTGCTTTGCCAGAACATGATGCCAGAAACTCCAGAACACATAGAAACCTAAAAGTGCTGCAATACATCATCAACAAACACAGCTGCTAAGGCTCCAGAAATAACTAATCATTGTATGTTCAAACACTGCATTATATGGCATGGATAAAATAAATAAGATAGTAAGAGTATAAAATATACACTGCAGAAGAGGATTAAAGGTAGCAGACATCACTTACCTGGTATACACTCTTAATAAAGAAAAAAATAATGTATTCAAACACATTTGCAATTAATTAAATAGTAATCAGTAACAGTCAGTAATCAATAAAAAAAAGCTTGGTCAATGGCATGGGGAAGGATGCACATTTGGGTTCAAATAATGCCCGCTTGTCCCAAATGAAAGATCATCAAAGTGCCTTAATTAAAGGAAAAAAGCTGTTGTGTGTTTTCTGCATGCATCTTTATTCATCCACAGACCTCACACAACAACAACAACAGGGACACCTAGCTGTAGGCAGGATGGGATAGATGGTACTCCAGCATCAATTGATATGTTTTTCCAGGGGATACTATCTGGTGGCAAAGAAAAACAAAAGATTGAATGAGCGATTTAATTAATCAATCAATTAATTAATTAATTAATTAATTAATTAATTAATTAATTAAATAGCTTCACATGTTTGACTTCTGCACTCAGCCTGATCTTCAGTTTTAGAGATGGGACTATTGTCTTAAATGTGGATAGTAACCAGTACCACTTTACCCAGATACTGACCAGTTTTCCATTAAAATGAACCACCTCTGGTACATTTGTGTCTATCAGCAGGATGTGCTGGAGACATGTGATGACTTTAACTGGGATTATAATGAATATTTTAATAGGCACTCAGAGGCACTTGGCTTCATCCAGACCTGCACCAAATCATAGCAACCCTGTACATGTGTGAGTTTTGCTTTTGCACTGAGCTGACGTATTGAGGCTCGGATGGGATGCATTGTGAATACTGCTAACAGAGGTGATCTAAGACTTACTGTGCCTGCTACTTGGATGTTATTAAATGGCTTTTAGTATATTACTTATATCATGTCCTGATCTAAAGTCCTGTGTTTTGCACTTATGTACAGCTGCCTGCTGCATCATCCAATAATATATACAATAACAGTGGATCAGTATGAAATACTCCAATCTGTTGTGTCAGTGTATTTGTAGTTTTACCCATTAGTATAACCTTATACCATTTTCCATCATTACAAGTGTTTATCTTAAAGTGCAAAACAAGATTTGTCATCTAACTTGTACGTTCCGGTATAGTTTAAGACCAGGAACATCCCTTTCTCCTCTGCATATGAAGAAATTGAGAGGAATCTGCTAATGACTGTAGCATCTTAACTTTTGTATTCTAATAAGAGTGTGCAGTGTTTTTAGTTGACATGTGACCTGCCAAGAATGGTATTTATTCTAAAATTTTGTGTACTTCCTGCCACCTGATTTCCGTGTCAATAAGTATATTTCATACATTTATTGTCCACTCTTTCTTTTAACAGTACAGGACTGTAGCCTGTTGGGTTTCCCACTCAGCACGTTAACATTTAGAAATACACTTCAGTAATTTCTGTTTTGCACTTGAACTGCTGCTTATGTTCACCCAACATTTAAAACATGTACACATCTTTTCAGATGTTGATCCTTGACACACAATATATAGACGTTTTCAGCTGTTTCCCCTTACAAATATAAGGCTGTTTGTTTTTAGAGGAGTACTGCTGTGTCTAATAATTTTGTGCATATAACTATGTTATACACATTAGTTCAGATAGGTCTAGCCATTCTGTGCTCCATTAGCCCCAGTGACTGGAAGATGTTTTTGACAGATACTTAGAAAAAATGTGTTCCTTTGAGTGATCTGAACAAGCCTAGCTATACCCTTGAATAATTCACTCTGGTCCATTTCTAAAATGAAATACTCTACTAGCTGCCTTCCCTGCATTTAAAGAAAATGGTAGACATGTGGCAACAACCTCTGAATTTTGAAAAACCCAGTCCATTTTATAAAGGTAATGCATACATGCAAAGTCAGTAAGATTCCACTTTAGGTTCTTAACTGTCTTCAAGCATAAGAAAAAAAATAAAATCTACTGTTTACAAAGCAATACTTTCGTTCCACAGTCTGATTAATATATTAAACTGAGACTACATCTGTCTGTAGTAGTTGCTGCATCTTGTTTATTGCATTGAGCTCTTTTTGTAACTCAACTAGCCAAAATCACAAATAACTGAGTAAAAATATTGCTCACCATATGGACAGTTTCATGTCACTGGAAACAGTAGCTAAAAGTACATTTTGCATTCAGAGTTTGCTAGCATTTTCCAATAAAGAAGATGCTTATGTTAGCACAACATGTAAAAACCAAATTAAATCAGCAAGTCTTGCCTGTGTGTTTTAATCACACTGGGACTGCATTGCATATGGAAGGTAATTTGAGCCTAATGCTGTCCAGTGTCATAAACCTATTTTTTTAGGAAGACACACACATATTAAGGCAAACAAAATATAAATGGATACACACCGCATGCATAATTGCTGGAGACATATTGGTTAAAATATCATAGAACTATACAAACTGAAATTCTATATATTCTTCACAGCTGATAATATAAAACACCTTTACATTGTAATTTTACAAAACAAATGTATCTTACGTAAGTTACTGTGAAACTTAATAGTAAGTAAAACAGGGATATGCTGCCTCAGACACTAGATTTTCTTGCTATAGCCTTGACAGAACAGAACATGTGACAGAAATTAAGTGAAATGACATTCACTTCTGTCCACCACACAAGCTATTGGATGTCCATGGGTCCAGAATGGAAATGGAAAGAATAGATAAGGCATTAAAGTAAAAGTCTTCTTCCTGCAGTTTAGTGGTCCTGGCTCCAGGTTACTCAGTCCTCACAACTTAAGGGACAAATGGACCACAGCCCACAATTAACTAGAGACCTTCAGTTCTGAGGTCAGGTAGAAACAAAAATACAAAAAAAAGTCATAAACAGAAATAAAATCTAACTGTTGAAACTAATCATAAACTTAAAGGGTTTGTCCGTATTGAATTTTAAGGAATTTGAAGGAAAACTTTCCAAGAATCCTTTGTTTAAGACTGTAAAGTGTCCTGCTATTGCCATTTGGGCACATGGTCTCTCACCAGGCTTTTTTGCTGAATCTTTGGCAACAAAATGGCTTCTACCTATTTCAAAATATATCCGATGATGCAACCTGCAACCCTTTTTTTTCTACTGGCAGTGGTCTGATAAAGTGTATCCGAACACTGTTCCATAGTCCATCCACTGCTTGCAATGACACAATTCAGATTAGAAATTGTTCACAGTTTTTTAATATCTTCATGCATCCCTGGTCACCAATATGTTCTGAAATTAAAATCTAATCTTTGTAATTCTTGTTTGACTAACCAAATATTTTTTTTGCTTTATAATTTCTTCTACATTTTCTTCCCCTTTTCTAAAATAATTGGTCTCTAATACGTGCCTTCATACTCTTAGCTGAAAGTTAATACGTGCCTTCATACTCTTAGCTGAAAGTTAATACGTGTCTTCATACTCTTAGCTGAAAGTTAATACGTGCCTTCATACTCTTAGCTGAAAGTTTTTCATACTCTTAGCTGAAAGTTAATACGCCTTCATACTCTTAGCTGAAAGTTATCGTGCCTTCATACTCTTAGCTGAAAGTTAATACGTGCCTTCATACTCTTAGCTGAAAGTTAATACGTGCTTTCATACTCTTAGCGGAAAGTTAATACGTGTCTTCATACTCTTAGCTGAAAGTTAATACGTGCCTTCATACTCTTAGCTGAAAGTTAATACGTGCTTTCATACTCTTAGCGGAAAGTTAATCGTGCCTTCATACTCTTAGCTGAAAGTTAATACGTGCCTTCATACTCTTAGCTGAAAGTTAATCGTGCCTTCATACTCTTAGCTGAAAGTTAATACGTGCCTTCATACTCTTAGCTGAAAGTTAATTCATACTCTTAGCTGAAAGTTAATACGTGCCTTCATACTCTTAGCTGAAAGTTAATACGTGCCTTCATACTCTTAGCTGAAAGTTAATACGTGCCTTCATACTCTTAGCTGAAAGTTAATACGTGCCTTCATACTCTTAGCTGAAAGTTAATACGTGCCTTCATACTCTTAGCTGAAAGTTAATACGTGCCTTCATACTCTTAGCTGAAAGTTGTCACGTGCCTTCATACTCTTAGCTGAAAGTTAATACGTGCCTTCCTCTTAGCTGAAAGTTATCACGTGCCTTCATACTCTTAGCTGAAAGTTAATCGTGCCTTCATACTCTTAGCTGAAAGTTAATACGTGCCTTCATACTCTTAGCTGAAAGTTAATACGTGCCTTCATACTCTTAGCTGAAAGTTAATACGTGCCTTCATACCCTTAGCTGAAAGTTAATCGTGCCTTCATACTCTTAGCTGAAAGTTAATCGTGCCTTCATACCCTTAGCTGAAAGTTAATACGTGCCTTCATACCCTTAGCTGAAAGTTAATACGTGCCTTCATACCCTTAGCTGAAAGTTAATACGTGCCTTCATACCCTTAGCTGAAAGTTACGTGCCTACATACTCTTAGCTGAAAGTTAATACGTGCCTTCATACTCTTAGCTGAAAGTTAACGTGCCTTCATACTCTTAGCTGAAAGTTAATACGTGCCTTCATACTCTTAGCTGAAAGTTAATAAGTGCCTTCATACTCTTAGCTGAAAGTTAATACGTGCCTTCATACTCTTAGCTGAAAGTTAATACGTGCCTTCATACTCTTAGCTGAAAGTTAATACGTGCCTTCATACTCTTAGCTGAAAGTTAATACGTGCCTTCATACTCTTAGCTGAAAGTTAACGTGCCTTCATACTCTTAGCTGAAAGTTATCGTGCCTTCATACTCTTAGCTGAAAGTTAATCGTGCCTTCATACTCTTAGCTGAAAGTTAATACGTGCCTTCATACTCTTAGCTGAAAGTTAATACGTGCCTTCATACTCTTAGCTGAAAGTTAATAAGTGCCTTCATACTCTTAGCTGAAAGTTAATACGTGCCTTCATACTCTTAGCTGAAAGTTAATACGTGCCTTCATACTCTTAGCTGAAAGTTAATACGTGCCTTCATACTCTTAGCTGAAAGTTAATACGTGCCTTCATACTCTTAGCTGAAAGTTAATACGTGCCTTCATACTCTTAGCTGAAAGTTAATACGGGCCTTCATACTCTTAGCTAAAAGTTAATACGTGCCTTCATACTCTTAGCTGAAAGTTAATACGTGCCTTCATACTCTTAGCTGAAAGTTAATACGTGCCTTCATACTCTTAGCTGAAAGTTTTCTTTTTGTTACTATTTTAAATTATTTGATAGTATTGTACTGCACATGAATGGGTGGCCATGGTAGTGCAGCAGTTAGCTTTGCTGCCTCACAGCAAGAGGTTTTCCAGTTCGATCCTCAGCTGGGGTGCCTTCTGTGCGGAGTCGGCATGTCCTCCCTATGGTCGTTTGGGTTTCCTCCAGGTGCTCCGGTTTCATCCCAAAGACATGCTGTAGGTGGATTGGACACTCTAAATTGGCCCTAGGCGTGAGTGTGTGTGTGCCTTCTGTGGAAGGTTGGGCGCTGGGCTAGTAACTCAACACCATAAAACTCCACTGCCAATCATGAGCGGACAGGTGATCTGCTGTGGCGACCCCTAACCAGGAAAAGCCAAAAGAAGAAGAATTGTACTGCACAAGAATCTTGAATTTTCATTTTAGTCTTCTGATATAACACTGCTGTCCTTAGAAAAATAATCTACCCATATCTATCACATCTCCCTATTGGCCTTTACTTTAATGATGCCAGCAGTTTCCAATTTTCATTTCACTTTGCAATAGCTCTGTTTAAACTTCTCCACAAAGAGAATGTTTTTACCTTCTCTGTTTTTATTTCTCCCTCTTTGATCTTAACTCAGTGTTCTGTTCTGCTAATTATTTTAAATTGCTTTAATAATTTATTTTTGCACTACTTAAGAGCCTTGACTTTTTTTTATATCTCTTCAGGTGAATCAGCAGCCAGTTTGGCTAACTGACCTATTTTATTGTTATTTCGTGGCTCTCCAGGGGCCTTGACTTTAGACATAACAGTAGTTAATCGTTTTCATTCATCTTTATAAAAGGTCTGTTTAAGCTGTACTCCAGAGAGAATGCTTTTACCTTCTGAGTTTACGCCCTTTTATTCCACAGTGACCAAACATAATCTCATACCTCATTCAACAAAGGTACAGTCAGGATGGATATTGTTATTCCTTCTAATATATTCGGCAACAATACCATTAATGCTTCTAGCTGCTGCTTCAGCTCACAAATAGGATATTTATTGTTAATAACTCCCTCTGCAAATTGTATCCACAGAGTACAATATGGTTTGATTTTGCCTACTTCTAGAATAAAAAAAACTATTCACATAATCACTGGGTTCTTTTACTATTTTTATCTGCAAAATTACATATATATATTGTCTTTAAATTTCAGTAACAATTCCAACATAGGTTCTAATATCCCAAATTCATTGGTCATTTTATTTTGTAAATCTAATATCCAATTAGCCATCCTCATGAAATTTATTTAAACCACTTTTCCACAATGCCAAATAATTAAGATGAGGGCTGTACTACATTTGCACCGTGACCTGATTAAATTAAATTAAATTGCAATCGACTTAATAACTTGATTGGTGAGCTGAAACATGATTAGTGAACAGGTCTTTGTCAGGCACTTTTCAGTCCTGAAATAGGCAAAAAAATGTAAGGGTAACTGTAATCTATATGGAGAGTACACAGCAGTCAATCTAGCAGAACTGGAGTAAACGGGGTGGGGGGAGCACATAACCATAGTGAGAAAATACACACACACACACACACACACACACACACACACACACACACACACACACACACACACACACACACACATACACACAGAGTGACTGAAGATTAGGACTAAACCCTAGATTCCGGCACAGTGAGGCAAAGAACTTAACCCAGTTTTGCTTTATTTTATTCTATTTGTTTTTCACTGCCCTCTTTTTGACTGTACATATCTTTCTCTATCTCATCCATTACCTTGGGAAAAATGCTACATGATGTAATGTTTTATTGTTTCCAGTCTGCAGTACAACTACTGAAATGCATAGATCATTTGCATCTCTCTATAAAGTGAATCTCTGAGTGCCTACAGAGTTATGAAACAGTCTAGCAGAATATCATACTTGTTTACCTTGTTCAAGGCATTTTCAAAGCATTTCATGCATTCAGCACCTTCATCTTTAACTTACTTTAACAGATGATAAAGTGTTTTAAACACATTGAATGAATGTTCAGGGTTCAGGCTCCTAGGCAGCGAGACATTTCCTTGTGGTATATTTGGTTGGGGACACATGGCTGAAGTGACATTTGGCTGCAGAGAAATATGTCTGTTGTGAATTCCCTGTGGGCAAAGAGAAGCGCACACTGCTATTCCCACAGCTTTAGTAACCAAGTGTGTGGGGGCAGAAGAAATAATGAATGTTTGGCTCAGTGTACAGTACATGCTTAAGTAACTACAACATGTAGAAGTGTGCTTTAGCATGCAGGAAATCTTGCATGCTACTGTAGTCACATTTATATATTTTCCAGTATGTATTTTAAGTAATGTTCCCTAGACACTGTGGCTGGGGTAGTGTTTCTCACACACTGATGATAACGGCACTGCTGTTGTGCACCGAATTTTTACTGCCATTGACATGCCCACTGGCCAGCCTGCTGCTGATGCCTGCGATACAGCTTGCTGTCTCATGTTGCCTTGGGGGCCATGGACATTATTTTCCTCCTGTGCATGTGGTTATTGAAGTTGTGGGCATGGCATCACGTCCTTCACGTTCTTCTCTTTGCCCACAGGGAATTTGCAACAGTATACTAACCTCGAAAAAGGGCATAGCAAAATAAATTTAAAATGGGTGGCGAAAGCCAAACACATTCTGGCTAGGCTTATAAATGCCCTAGGGCAGATAGCCTAGTATGAACCTATGAACCTATGAGAGTGTCTGATAGATTGATGTTTATGAAGCTTGAAATTGATGGTGTAATGATGAATGTTGTTAGTGCATATGCTCCACAAGTTGGGTGTGCAATGGATGAGAAAGAAAAATTTTGGAGTGAGTTGGATGAAGTGGTGGTGAGTGTACCCAAGGGTGAGAGACTAAAGATTGGAGCGGACTTCAATGGGCATGTTGGTGAAGTTGGGTGTGCGATGGATGAGAAAGAAATATTTTGGAGTGAGCTGGATGAAGTGGTGGTGAGTGTACCCAAGGTTGAGAGACTAGTGATTGGAGCGGACTTCAATGAGCATGTTGGTGAAGTGAACAGAGGGGATGAGGAAGTAATGGGTAGGTATGGTGTTAAGGAGAGGAATGCAGAAGGTCAGATGATTGTGGATTTTGCAAAAAGGATGGACATGGCTGTGGTGAATACGTATTTTAAGAAGAGGGAGGAGCATAGGGTGACATACAAGAGTGGAGGAAGATGCACACAGGTGGATTATATCCTATGTAGGAGGGCCAGTCTGAAGGAGATTGGAGACTGTAAAGTGGTGACTGGGGAAAGTGTAGTTAAGCAGCATAGAATGGTGGTCTGTAGGATGACGTTGGTGATCAAGAAGAGGAGGACGAGTGTGAAAGCAGTGCCAAGGATGAAATGGTGGAAGTTAAAAAATGGTGATTGTGAGGTGGAGTTCAGGGAAGAGTTAAGACAGGCACTGGGAGGCAATGAAGAATTACCGAATAGCTGGGTAACTACAGCAGAGCTAGTAAGGGAGACTGCTAGGAAGGTGCTTGCTGTGACATCTGGACAGAGGAAGGAGGACAAGGAGACATGGTGGGGGAATGAGGAAGTACAGGAGAGTATACAGAGGAAGAGGCTGGCGAAGAAGAAGTGGGATTGTCAAAGAGATTAAGAAAGTAGACATGAGTATAAGGAGATGAGGCGCATGGCAAAGAGAGAGGTGGCAAAGGCTAAGAATAAAGCATATGGAGAGTTGTATGAGAGATTGGACACTAAAGAGGGAGAAAAGGATCTGTACCGATTGGCTAGACAGAGGGACAGAGCTGGGAAAGATGTGCAGCAGGTAAGGGTGATAAAGGACAGTGAGGGAAACATACTCACAAGTGAGGAGAGTGTGTTGAGTAGATGGAAAGAGTACTTTGAAGGGCTGATGAATGAAGAGAATGAGAGAGAGAGAAGGTTGGATGATGTGGGGATAATGAATCAGGAAGTGAAGCAGATTAGCAAGGAGGAAGTACGGACAGCTATGAAGAGGATGAAGAATGGAAAGGCTGTTGGCCCAGATGATATACCAGTGGAAGCATGGAGGTGCTTAGGAGAAATGGCAGTGGAATTTTTAACCAGATTGTTTAATGAAATTTTGGAAAGTCAGAGGATGCCTGAGGAGAGGAGAAAACGTGTTTTGGTACCTATCTTTAAGAATAAGGGTGATGTGCAGAGCTGCAGTAACTACAGAGGGATACAATTGATCAGTCACAGCTTGAAGTTATGGGAAAGAGTAGTGGAAGCTAGGTTAAGAAGGGAGGTGATGATTAGTGATCAGCAGTATGGCTTCATGCCAGGAAAGAGCACTACAGATGCAATATTTGCTCTGAGAGTGTTGTTGGAGAAATAAAGAGAAGGTCAGAAGGAGTTGCATTGTGTCTTTGTGGACTTAGAGAAAGCATATGACAGGGTGCCTAGAGAGGAGTTGTGGTATTGTATGAGGAAGTCGGGAGTGGCAGAGAAGTATGTAAGAGTTGTACAGGATATGTACAAGGGTAGTGTGACATTGGTGAGGACTGCAGTGGGAGTGACAGATACATTTAAGGTGGAGGTGGGATTACATCAAGGATCAGCTCTGAGCCCTTTCTTATTTGCAGTGGTGATGGACAGGTTGACAGATGAGATTAGAGAAGAGGCCCCATGGACTATGATGTTTGCAGATGACATTGTGATATGTAGTGAGAGTAGGGACCAGGTTAAGGAGACCCTGGAGAGGTGGAGATATGCTTTAGAGAGGAGAGGAATGAAGGTCAGCAGGGTTAAAACAGAATATATGTATGTAAATGAGAGGGAGGGTAGAGGAATGGTGAGGATGCAGGGAGTAGAGTTGGTAAAGGTGAGTGAGTTTAAATACTTGGGATCAACATTCAGAGTAATGGTGAGTGTGGAAGAGAGGTGAAGAAGAGAGTACAGGCAGGGTGGAATGGGTGGAGAAGAGTGTCAGGAGTGATTTGTGACAGACAGGTACCAGTAAGAGTGAAAGGGAAGGTCTACAAGAGGGTAGTGAGACCAGCTATGTGATATGGGTTGGAGACAGTGGCACTGACGAAAAGGCAGGAGTCAGAGCTGGATGTGGCAGAGTTAAAGATGTTAAGATTTGCACTGGGTATGACTAGGATGGACAGGATTAGGAATCAGTATATTAGAGGGTCAGTTCAGGTTGGACAGTTTGGAGACAAAGCAAGAGAGGTGAGATTGCGTTGGTTTGGACATGTGCTGAGGAGGGATGCTGGGTATATTGGGAAAAGGATGCTAAGGATGGAGCTGCCAGGGAAGAGGAAAAGAGGAAGGCCTAAGATAAGGTTTATGGATGTGGTGAGAGAGGATATGAAGGTGGTTGGTGTGACAGAGCATGATGCAGAGGACAGGAAGAAATGGAAACAGATGATCCACTGTGGCGACCCCTAATGGGAACAGCCGAAAGAAGATGATGAACTAAAAATGTATTTAATAATTTAATAATAATAATAATAATTAATTCTTTCATTCATTAATTAATAATTTAATTTCATTAATGTTTAAATTCTTCCTGTATCTCTGTTCTTGTTGAAGCTTTTCTCCCTGGGCCTCCACTGAAAATGGGCTCTTTCAGGTCCAGTGGACTTTCCCAGTAAACAAATGCAATAAAATAAATAAAATAAAATAAACCTGGGCAGTAAAGGCAGAACAGTTGAAGAAGCTAGAGGTGATGGAAATTAAGTGCATGAGAAGGGTGGTAGGATGCACACTGTGGTACAGACGAAGAAATGGACATAAGAGCAGAAGACAAAGTAGCTCCAATTGAAGAAAAGATCAAAGAGAACAGATTCCTGTGGTTTGGACACATGCAGAAAAGCAGAAGACAATCTGGTGAGGAAGATTTGGGACAGACAGGAAGAAGTTAAGAGGAAGTGAGGATGTCCAGCAAAGAGGTGGATGGACTGTGTGAAAGAAGATCTGCAACGGTCAGGCATGAGTGTTGAAGAAGGCAGGAGAGTGGCACTGAATCGAGAGAGTTAGTGACAGTTAACATTATACTGCGACCCTATGTAGAAAAATTGGGAAAAAAGGGGGCTGATAATGATACACACACACACACACACACACACACACACACACACACACACACACACACACACACATATATATATATATATATATATATATATATATATATATATATATATATATTATCCTGTTACTTTCAGAGGGTCAGCAGTTGCTGATAAAGCTATTCTTTTACTGGAAGTGATATGAAGGCCTCTAATCCCTTGAAATTGCAGTGATTCTCCTTTCTTTGCTACTTTCGCTCATTGATCGGTCACTAGGATGTAGCATCGATATGAAGCACAGTTTATATGCAGTGCCCATGTACCTTTATTAAGAATGGTAGTGCATCATCCTTCTTTATCATGATATATTGTCATTAAAGAAATTAACTTCCCGTCAAGCTGTTCCATTTTATTCCTCATGATGTGTTGCTAACTCTTGTTTTATTCCATCTGATCTATAACTAATTCACTAGGCTTAATGTTGACTATATTTAGAGGACCTCTTGTTCTCAAAATGTTTTACTCTAGTCTTGACAATATGTCTTCTATACTTATAAATCCCCTTACAATTCACTGAGTTTCAATTCAATGAAGCTTCAACTAAATGAATGCACAACCATGGAGAAAGGAGCAGAGGTCATACAAACTGAATCAATGCAGGTGCAGAAATAAAATGTCACTGGCAGTGACTGGAGACAGCAACTGAGGAAGTCAACAGTGCAGAGTTTAATTTGATGTGTTTAAACACTGCCCAATTTACACTCAATGAAGTGCATGATAGGATGCGTATCCTTACACCTTCATTCTCTTACCCTTCCCCATAGATCGTTTCCTGCCTAATACACCTCCCATTTGAACTACTTACTATAAACCAACAATCCATCACCATACACCCTAACCTTTTGTGGTTATTCTCCATCCCTGCTACGTTACATAAAACAAGAGAAACGTTCTTATTTTTCCCATTATCAGAAGCTTAATTTCACTTCTGCCACCATTTATTTAAAACAGCTAACCTTTCACCATGTGCTGTTACTCACATAACATGCATTCTACAAAACACTGGCAGTATTACAAGTTGTAAGATTAAACAGTGTCTCTGATCTAAATAAATCATGTTTCTCTCTTCTTTAAGGTAACTTCATACACTTTAGCTCATATATTGTTGAATCCGCCCTTTAATGTTAATGTAGCATATTCTATTTCCACTGTCATAAGTGCTTGATAATAAATGTGAGTGATATGTGGTCTGTGGTGGAGATACGAGTTATTATTATAATGCATTTCCACTTGTTCTCAGTCGGATCCATAATGGGATTGGTAGTATTCTTTTGCTATTCCTTCATATTAGCAGGGATAGAGTTGAAACATTTCCACTTGGATATTAAGATAGTCAAACATATTAATTTGCAGCAATATTTATTTGTTATACCATAATCTGTTTAAACTGATCAAGTTTTGTAATATTTTTTTTTGAGGGGGCCCTGCTTCCCACACAATTAAAGCATTTAAGAAGTTGGTTAATTCTAGAATTCATAGATGACTACTTTAAATTTTTATACTGTCTTACTGTATTAATTTATCAGCCTGTTAATAAACCTCTCCTGCTATCTATTTAAGCTGTTCATATACCTGTTACTCTCTGTTAAATTATATTTGCTTTCTCTTCCTGTCAAGATTTTTTCTTCTGTAAAATATTTTATCATTAAAAGTTAATACATCTCCAAATTTCCTCATTCAATAGTTATATATTCAAAGCACTTCTCTCTTTCTCACTCTTGTTAATGTTTTCTGCTCTCTTATACTTTATTTTGAATGCAGATAATTTGTTCATACTAATTATAATTTTGTTTTTCTTAGATTCGTCACCATAGCTGTATCTAGTATTTTCCCAGAAATACCTTTTATTAGTCATATAAGCAGAAGCAACATATTTCACAGTGTATTCATCCCCTGATTGCATTATTAAATCTAAGATATGATTTACACATTCTTAATATATTTTCCCCATATATTTTTTGTTCATAGTAGTTCCTAGGCATTCACTCCAAGAGACCGTTGAAGAGCCTAGCACAATCTCTCAATCATAATAGAGCACTGTCTGGTTATGTGACATACTCAGAGTCCCACAATATACAAATGGAAGTTAAGGGAGTCAAACCTTGGACTAGAGGAAGCAGATCATTAACAGCTAATTAATAGCTCATAACCTTAATTCTATACACTGGTTATTCCACAGTGTTACTTGTGTTCTATTTATTACCCTAAATTCTTATGACTGCATGTTAAGATCTTTGCCTATCTGCCAATGTATTTCTTTGTCATGTTGCGGGCACCTATAAAGTTAGTTTTCCTAATATCTCTGTCTTTTCCTCTAAATCCTGTTTTTCCTTCACCAAATTTTGGATTGTGATCTAAATAATAATCATTGCTACATCTGCAAGATATTAACTTAACTATTCTGGCTTTATAATGTTTGATCTTTTCATAACTAGAAGCACATTTACTACCTAGGTAAAATCTCAGATTTTAACATTTACAGATTACTGTATTATAAGTGCCAGTTTAAAAAAAAATAGTTCTTAATAAAACTTTGTCCTCCTTTTTTTTTCTTTTTACAGATTAACAATTTATTTGAAACTAGATCAATAGTAGTGCAGCTTTTCCTTTTCTGATCCTTTAAAAACTTTACTTCTCTTTATTTAGATACCAGCTGAAAAATATCCAAAAGTTGTTCTTTTCAACAGTGATGGATTTTAACTAGGGTGTATAACGGTACTTGTTATGCACAGAGCACCAAGATTAATTATTTATTTAACATTTGTTTACTTGGAAAGTCCGAATGGGACAGAGCCCATTTTCAGCAGAGGCCCTTGGAGAAACACTCCAGATGCATGTCTTTGGAATGTGGGAAGAAACCGGAGCGCCCAGAGGAAACTCATGCAAATACAGGGAGGGCAAGCAGACTCCGCACAAAAGGCACCCCAGCTGAGAACGAACCAGAGAACGCCTTGCTGTGAGGCGACAACACTAACTGCTGCACCACTGCACCATCTGTAACCAATAATGTACCAATATCAGGAAACAGATAAACTTGTTAAGATCTTTTTTGGCACAAGACCCAATCATAACTGAGCCTGGGGAAATTGCTACACGCCACCAAAAGCAGTGTTATGATCAGGTCTCTTGCTAGAGACTAACAACTGGCAGTGCCAGCCAGCAAAGAACAGTGACAGAAGTTAAAAACAGTTTCTGTTTGCTGCGTCTACCTGCCAAAAGTCCTTCTGTTTGTCTCATATTTTTTGCTTTATTCCTTCTAAACAGGGGTTAACCATCTGATAAATTGCTAAAGATAACAGTCAGTCAAAAATGTCAGAATTAGAGTTTCTTACCTCTTATTCATAGGTTCATAGGTAGGTACTAGGCTATCGGCCCTGGGGCCTATACAAGCCCAGCCAAAAAGGTACCCTGGCTTTTGCCACCCAAGAAAATTATTTTCCTGTACCACTGTTGAGCAGAGCCACAGAGGTGATCCCCGGGGTGAATTTCCTATTTCCCATCCACTCATCAAGATTTTTCTTGAAGAGTGCTAATGAGGAGCTTTGTTTGATATAGATAGGTAGTTTATGCCAGAGTATGGAAAGTCTCTGAGTCAGGAATCTATCCCTCTGGCATGTTCTGTTTATTGTGGTGACAAGCTTTAGAAACCTAGAGCATGTAGCTTGGAGGGATTGGGATTTCTTTAAGTGGAGCATGTCCAACAGCTCTGGGTTTGACATAGCTTTGTATGTTAGGCAGAGATCACCTCTGAGTAGGCGATATGTGATGGAGTAAAGCTGGAGTTTTTTGAGACGGTCAGTGTAGGGCATCTGTTTGAGGCCGGTAATCCTCTTTGTGAGGTATTTCTGTGGCCTTTCCAGTTGTTGTAGATGTCTTGTGAGGTACATACCAAAAGTGGCGTTGTACTCTATAATGGGTCTAATGAGTGATGAGTACAAGGGAACAATGACCTCTTTTTTTCTGGATGAGAAACCTTTTGTCATGAGGTGTGCCATGTAGAAGGATTTCCTGACTACTGTGGCGATGTGATTATCAAAGGAGAGACTACTGTCCACCTGTGTCCCAAGGTCTCTTACCACACCTTCGGTGTTAGGTATACTACCGCCTATGTTGTAGTTCATGGGTACAGAGTTTTTACCAAAGGGGATGAAAATGCACTTTTTGGCATTGAGCTTGAGGCCATGGCTTTGACACCAGGCATCTGTCTCAGTGAGGCCCTTTTGTAGGATGTCCACATCATTAGGAGTTTGATTATGGCTTCTAGTTTGCAGTCACATGCGAACTTCGTTAGCCAAAGACCTTCTGTGTTAGCCTGTACTTCAGAGAAGTAGATACCAAACAGGAGAGGACCCAGGACTGAACCCTGTGGTACTCCACTTGTCACTGGTCTGAAGTCGGATTTGGAGTCTGCTACTTTCACAGTGTGGGTTCTGTCAGTGAGCCAGTTGACAACCCATCTTGTGACATAGGGATCTATACCTAGTTTAGTGAGTTTATCTATAATTCCAGAGTGGGGGATGGTGTCAAAAGCCTTGGCAAGATCTAGATAGGCTGTGTGAACCACCTTATCCTTGTCTACGGCTTTGGTGACTACTTCAAAGAAGTCTATCAGGTTTAGGAGACATGATCTGCCTTTTACAAACCCAAACTGGGTGGGGTCCAGAGTTTGGAGATTACCAATGTCTTTGTTTATAAGTTCCATGATGATACGTTCTATGGCCTTGCAGACCAGGCTCATCAGGCTAATGGGGCGGTAGTTCCCAAGGTCCATGGTGGCTCCCCCCTTGTGGAGTGGGATAACCGTCACTGTGCATCATTCAGCAGGCACAAAGCCTGAGGTGAGGCTATGCTTGAACATGGTACTTAGGTGGGGTGCCAGTTCATTCTGTAGTTCATGTAGAATGCAGCCTGGGATGTTGTCTTGTCCCATGGATGCTGTGTTCTTGGCTTTGGAGAGTGTGGTTTTTACCTGTGCAGCCGTGATTACAGGAACTTTGCATTCTTCTGGTATAGAGATGGGCTCTTTAGGAGGTGAGAGGGGGGTAAAGTTAGCACTGAACCTATCTGCCAGTATGTTGGCAATATCAGTTGGGTCTGTATATTTAGTGCCATTGTGCTGTAACTCAGAGCAGATCTGAGTGTTGCCATTGAGATTCCTGACATAGCTATAGAATGCTTTGTGGTTGTCTTTAGAATCAGTAGCAATTTTGTTTTTGTAACTAGCTTTGGAGGATTTTATCAGGGATCGCAGCTTCTTACTGAGGCTGACCAGGGAGCTCCTCCCCTCATGGGATTTTACTCTTTTGCAACAGTTTCTTCCTTCTGTTGTACAGTTTGTTTATGGCAGGGGACCACCAGATTGGCTTCCTTTTTTTGGAGGATAGCGTCTTGGTTCTGTTTGGGATAGCATGATCCAGTCACTCATGTAAGTGTTTATAAAGTGCAATCGTGTAGGATTCAGTAGTCGTAACTGTATTGTCCATCTGCATGGGTGTCTTGAAGTTCACCACTATTGTCTTAAAAAGCATGACGTTGGCTTTGGAGAAATTTTTTACCATGGTTTCCTTAATGGGGGGGTGGGGGTAGGATGTGGATATCTATGGTAATTAGCTTATGGTCGAATCGGACCAATGAGGCATTGACTTCAGGTGTGGAACACCGGTGACTCATGTTGGTAATGACTTGGTCTAGGATATTGTTGCCCCTGGTGGGGGTGTGGATAAGTTGATCCAGGGCATTGGAGTTTATGAATTCCAGAAAGCATTGAGCGAAGGAGTTGGTACATAAGTAGTTTTCCCAGTTAATGGTGGGATAGTTGAAATCACCCATTATTAGGGTGTTGGGTTGAACCCTAATATTTTCCAGTACATCAAGAGGAGTGGGAATCCTGGAGCATGGTGGGTGATCTGTAGCAAACTACAATTTGGATTGCAGTTTTGCCCAGAGTTAGTTGCACTTGGATAACCTCGGCTGCATTATGCTGAGCAACTAGCCTGGAGGTGTGGATATCCTTAATGAATATGGACACACCTCCACCTTTGGTGTTCTGGTCCAGGTTACATGGCCGAAAAGTGTGGTATGAGTTATAGCCTGGTAGTGCAGGGATGCTCTCTGGAGCCTTGGACCAGGTCTCAGTCACTGCACAGATATTGATGTTCTCCATTTTAAGAAATGCCTCAAGTGAGTGTTGAGATTTAGACTTCTAGCATTGAGTAGCATCACCCTCAGTTTTTGTTTGCCTGTTACTGTTACGGTGGTGAATTTGTCATTTGAACCTTGCCTAAAAAAGGCACTATAGGGGCGGCAAGAACCTTAGCCAGTATCCGGAATCCCAGGGGTGACAGGTGCAGTTCATCTCTGGCAAAGCATCGTGGTCTGTCAACCATGTCATCCCAGGCAGACAGATACTGGATCCCTTTAGAATGGCATCAGGAGCTTAGCCAATTGTTGAAGTCAGTCATTTTGTCCTTGTACTGCGGCATCATTCTGGGTGATGGCAGAATGCTACTCAGGGCTAGGGTCATATCAGCCTGGGCTACAAGATCGGCGAGCTCTTCCATGTCTCTTTTCATGTAGTCCAGGGAGGTACATCTCAGGTCGTTCACACCAACTTGGACAATGACAGAGTCATATTTGTACTTGTTGTGGAGTTACCTGAGTGAGTGGGTTATGTGGCGGATCCTGGCACCCGACAGGCAGCTGACAGTAACCTTCTCCTTGTTTAGCCTGGTGAGTGGGACATCAGTATGCCTGACTACAGAGTCACCTATGACTAGTGTGTTGGGTACGTTGTTTTGCCTTATTGGCTGTGGTTGAGTGGCACACTGAGTCTGTGGGCTATGTGTCATTTGGGTTGTGTTGGGGGGTGAAGGTTGCTTGCATTTCTGCTTTGGAGGTCTCTGTTGCTTGAGCAGATTATTATTGAGAGCCTCCACGAATATTTTTGTGTTTCTAGTGTGTGAATTTTGGTGGTACAGATTTAGTGAGACTATGTGATGAGTGTGGTATGGTGCAAGTGTTTACCTTCTCCCCTTGACTGTCAAGTTCAGTCTTAATTAGAGAGAGCTTTACCTCCAGTTTGGCTAGATAAGTGCATCTCTCACAGGTTGTAGTGTTGGGTGGCAGGAGGAGAGGGTTGTTCAGAAAGCATATTGATGTAAACCCTATTGTTCTATTAGCTTTTGAAGAGAATTGCAGAAATTTAAGATCAGTCTCTGATTTTCATTCCCGCCATCAAAACTGGTAAGCAAGTAAACAAGTGCTGCAGACTCTGACAATGCTTACTGGCTTTCAAAGATGGTAAAACAGTGCATTTTTCCTTATTTTTTTTATTAACTGGCTGTACACAAAGCAGATAAAGCTCTGTATAATGCAAAGAATTTAACTTTAATTATGGGTTCTTGATATGGATGCCAAGATTCATTGGTAAGGGTTTTTGCTGGATGCTTCGGTTCTGTCCACATCCCGAAGATGTCCTGTATGTGTTCTGGTGAACCTCCAAGTCGTCCATAGGCATGCCTGGTGTGTGTGTGTGTGTGTGTGTGTGTGTGTGTGTGTGTGTGTGTGTGTGTGTGTGTGTGTGTGTGTGTGTGTGTGTGTGTGTGTGTGTGTGTGTGTGTGTGTGTGTCTTGCCTTATATAAGTGGTACATCTTGAGTTATCTCTGCTTAATATCAGAGCTTTGGCCGGCTAACATCTACCTGAAATCAGCTGGGCGTATAAGTGAATTTAAGTACACTTTTATCTGCTCTTTTGCATATAGTACTGTATTTACTTTATTTATTTGTGTTTTTCACTGAATATTAACTCAACTGAAGTTGTGGCTGTCTCTCTACAGTTAGTTCCCCACCCACCCTTCCTGTTTTTGTTTTGTTATTAATGTTGGTGGCTTTGAAATTGCCCACCCCTCTTGTAGATTTGTATTTGGATGCTCCTTCTGGGCCCTCCTCATTTGGTCACTCAACTGAGTGCAGTGAGATCATATTCTGATTTCTGGCACTCCTACTGTGTACAAAGAGAGCATTTGGGAAGGACAACCCCTGTAGCCTCTTAATCCTGCTCTGTTCCTTCCCTCAAAAAAAAAATATATATATATATATATATATATATATATATATATATATATATATATATATATATTATTCATCTGCTCTTACTGTAACTGTCTTAGTTGCTCTTCTGCGTGCTGTTATCTGTTCAGTCGCTCTTACTCGGCACTTATTACTGCTTGTTAGTAGCCTTCTAATTTACTGCATTCTGCACTTGTTTTTTATTCATTTGTTAATTTAATTGCATTTATTTGAACTGTATTTGCCATAGTGTTGTTACACGCTCGGGTGTGCTGGCCTGCACTACAATTTGAATTGTATTTACTGCTGTTTTAGCTGCTTTTCTGTAACAAATAAATAAATAAAATCTAAGCTTGTTTCCTGCCTTTCCTGTAACTAGTCAAGTCCAGATACATACTTGCTGTATCCAGGACTGTTGGTAAGCTTCTGAGCCCCCCAAGCCTTTCTGTGTTGGAGGGAAGCCTTCTAGCTTATCAATGGGAGTGGTAAGCACTAGGTAGCCTATCTACCATGGGAAGAGTGGGTTTTGGCCCTGAAATTGTAGTTCATTGGCCATTTGGGCAGTTTTTCCATCTCTTTCTACTTTCTGGTTAAAAGCCCGTTTTGCATTTGGTCCCCGCCTTTCCTATAACTAGTGTAATCCAGGTATAGATTTGCAGTATCCAGGACTGTTGGTAAGCTTCTGAGCCCCCCAAGCCCTTCCATGTTGGAGAGAAGCCTTCTAGCTTATCAGTGGGAGTGGTAAGCACTAGGTAACCTATCTACCACAGGAGGAGTGGTTTCTGGCCCAGAAATTATAGTTTATTGGCCGTTTGGGAAGCTTTTCCATCTCTTTCAACCTTCTGATTTAAAAGCCTGTGTTTGCGCTTGTTTCCTGCCTTTCCTGTTACAAGTCTAGTCCAGGTACAGATTTGCTGTATCCAGGACTCTTTGTAAGCTTCTGAGCCCCCCAAGCCTTTCCATGTTGGAGGGAAGCCTTCTAGCTTATCAGTGGGAGTGGTAAGCATCAGGTAGCCTATCTACCACAAGAGGAGTGGTCCCTTGCCCAGAAATTGTAGCTATTGGCTGTTTGAGCAGTTTTTTTTCCATCTCTTTCAACTTTCTGGTTGGAAAGCCACACTTGTGCCTGTTTCCCGCCTTTCCTATAACTAGCCTAGTCTGGTTACAGAGTTGCTGTGTCCAGGATTGTTAGTAAGCTTCTGAGCCCCCAAGCCTTTCTGTGTTGGAGGAAAGCCTTCTAGCTTATCAGTGGGAGTGGTAAGCACTAGGTAGCTTATCCTCCATGGGAAGAGTGAGTTTTAGCCCAGAAATTGTAGTTTATTTGGCCATTTGGGCAGTTTTCTGTGTCTTTCAACTTGCTGGCTTAAAAGCCTACGTTTGTACTTGTTCCCCACCTTTCCTGTAACTAGTCTAGTCCTGGTACAGATTTGCTGTATTCCAGGACTTTTTGTAAGCTTCTGAGCCCCCCAAGCCTTTCTGTGTTGGAGGGAAGCCTTCTAGCTTATCAATGGAAGTGGTAAGCATTAGGTAGCCTATCTACCACAAGAGGAGTGGTTCCTGGCCCAGAAATTGTAGCTATTGGCCGTTTGGGCAGTTTTTTTTCCATCTCTTTAAACTTTCTGGTTTAAAAGCCACACTTGCACTTGTTTCCCACCTTTCCTGTAACTAGTCTAGTCCAGATACAGAGTTGCTGTATCCAGGACTGTTGGTAAGCTTCTGAGCCCCGCAAGCCTTTCTGTGTTGGAGGGAAGCCTTCTAGCTTATCAGTGGGAGTGGTAAGTACTAGGTAGCCTGTCTACCATGAGAGAAGAGGTTCTTGGCCCAGAAAATGTAGTTTGACCATTTGGACAGTTTGTCCATCTCTTTTAACTTTCTGTTTTAAAAGACCACATCTGCGCTAGTTTCCCATCTTTCCTGTAACTAACCTACTGGGTAGCACTAGAAAGCCTTAAACTGATACAAGCCTTCTAGCTTAGGAGAGAGACTTTTGAGTGATTAAGTATCAGTTTTCTGTACTTTCTTGCTGTACTTAACTGTTTTCTGCCTAAACGCAGATTTTCCAGCGTTTATTGTGATTTAAAAGCCCTTGTTTTTTTCACATATTGTACTTATTTGACTGCCTGCACTTTTAAAAAGTTGTTTTTGTTTAAATAATTTGTTTAACTGTTGTAGGCTACACACTAAAGTACGATACCTTTTCTGATCATTTGTAGTCATTTAAAGCTGTTTAAGTGTATTTATTTATTGTTTTTACCTTATCTTTTCAAAAAAACAAAAAAAATTCCTTGTTTCCCGCCTTTCTAAGATAGTATAGTCCAGTTTTCAGGCTAGTGCTGAATTCAGGGCTGTGATACTAGTTTCTGAGTTGCCCATACCTTACTTGGATAGAAGGAAGTTTCTCTGTTCACCTGTGAGAGAGGGGAGCTTTGAGCAACCTATCTGCCCCTGGAGGAGTTGTTCTAGCCCAGAAGTTAGTAGTTTATTGGCCATTTTGGGCTAATTTCTATCTCTTTCATTTCCCTACTATAAAAACAATGTTTGTATGGTTTTATGCACCGGGCAGTGCCAGTTAGTTATGGTTAAATTATTCCCGGCTCAACTAAGTCTCCTCTTCAGTTTTCCCCTTGAAACTAGTCTAACTCTCAACCTAAGCACTCAAAAAGCATCTTACAGCCCAGCACTTGCTCAGACCTAATAGCAAGTACTAATATACCCTGACACTGATTGCCCAGCAGGGCAAGGCTCTTTATTCACCCCTCACCAACCAAGTGACTAAGCAGCTCACCCTACTATTCAGGCATGACCAAAGGGCAACTCCAGGTGCACTCTCCAGTCCAGCTGGTGAATCTGGGTATCCTGAGGCAATGTTACAACTGCCTCATGTACACAGAAAACCCTCTCCTCCTACCACAAAACAGGAGGAGAAATGCAATTATACAGCCAAACTGGAAGCTAAGCTGTCTCTACCCAAGACTGGAACAGACAGTCAAGAGGAGAAGGTTAACACTTGCATCACAACTCCAGCCGCACACAGACCTACTAAAGCAGCACTGGCAAAAAATACACATAAATACAAAAAAATCATACTCGGAGGCTCTAAATAAAAACATGCAAAAGCATCAGACACCTCCAAAGCAGACACCCAAACAACCTGCACTTCCCGTCACAAACCAGACAACACATAAGACACAAAATTAGTGTGCCACACAATCGCAGCCCTTAAGGTGAAATAACATACCTAACACACTAGTAATAGGTGACTATATAGTCAGCCACACTGACGTCCCACTCATTAGGCTGGACAAGCAGAAGGTTACTGTTAGCTGCCTGTTGGGAGCCAGAATCTGCCACATAAGACAAGCACTCAGGTCACTCCAGAACAAGTACAAATATGACTCTGTCATTGTTCATGTTGGTGTGAATGACCTGAGACATACCTCCCTGGACTACATGAAAAGAGACATGGAAGAGCTCTCTGATAATGTAGCCCAGGCTGGCATGACCCTGACCCTGAGTAGCATCCTGCCCTCACCAACAATGATACCTCAGTATAAAGAAAAAAATGATCAATTTCAACAATTGGCTAAGCTTCTGGTGTCATTCAAAGGGGATCCAGTGTCTGTCAGCCTGGGATGACATGCTCGACAAGCCGCGTTGCTTCACAAGAGATGGCTTGCACCTATCACCACTAGGCTTTCGAATACTGGCCAAGGCTCTTGCTGCCCCGATAGTGCCTTTTTAGGCAAGGCTGAAAAGTCAAACCCACGTCCATAAACAGCACAATTAACAAAAAACTGAGGGTTATGCTACTCAATGCCAGGAGTTTAAATCTCAAAATGCACACGCTCAAAGCACTCCTCAGTATGGAGAACGTCGGCATCTGTGCAGTAACTGAAACCTGGTTCAAGGCTCCAAGGCACCCCAGCACTACCGGGCTACAACTTATACCACACGTTTCGGTCACAGAACACGGATTGAAACACAAAAGGAGGTGGTGTATCCATATTCATCAAGGATACCTACACCTCCAGGCAAGGGCGCCCGCAGGCAGGTGCAAGGGGGTGCACTTGCATCCCCCTGGAACTAGCTGGCTGAGAAATTAATTAAAAAAAAAAAAACTTCTTTTTTTTTTTAAGGGCATTCCTCTTTAAGAACTCCCTTTGCATCTCATCCAGTCGCACAGACGCAACAGGTGCTTACGACTTGTTTTTGTCTTCTGTGTCAGTTTATGTCTTCATCTTTCGCGCGCCTACTGGGAATTTGAATTCCAATCCAGCGGACGTTTTGACTGCAGACGCGCCAGAATATAGAAGTGAGAGGTAGGTGTGTGTGTGTGTGTGTGTGTGTGTGTGTGTGTGTGTGTGTGTGTGTGTGTGTGTGTGTGTGTGTGTGCGCGCGTGACAGTACTCCATATAATGAAACATTCAGAATCTCGAACATGTTTAACACCAGCAGAAGCTGTCGAGACTTTGGATCTAATAAGACAGGAAGGATAAAACAGTGTACGTAGTTTTATTTACAGAAGATTGGAAGCAGGAATGTGTCTACAACAAGAGAATAAGGTTTATAAGAAAAGTTACAGGCAGCAATTCAGTGTACATGAAATCCCAGTTAATGAGTAAGCTATTAAGTGGTGTTAATCAGGAGTAGTTAGTTGGTCCTGTGTGGAGCTAGTCTGACATACTGCTTTAATTGCTGTAGAATTATTATTATTATTATTATTATTATTATTATTATTATTATTATTATTATCATCATTATTATATATATTTTTGTGAGAAGCATTTGAAGTGCTTGGTGAGTTTATGCAGAGTACTAAAAATAGTCTTGTTTATTTTAGTGTTCAGAATTAGGCTGAGTGCATTACCAAGCTATTGAGCGAGTTTATGTCTTTTTCCTTTTGGCTTCTTATGGAATATGGAGATGGACCCAATTTGTAGATGTATATTTTGAATGCTTTAGAAATGTTGTAGTTTATGTGATCTCTAGATTAGATTCTGTTTATACTGTCTCTAATAAAGCCTTCCTTGAAAAAATAAAAACACTCAGTGATTTACCCAGTGCAGTTAAGTACTGCATTACATAAAGACTACTTAATCTCCCCATAGTCCATTCATTGCTGTTTTTGTATCATGTCATGGAATCCTTGCTAATGTGTTCATCCAACAAATAAAACAATCCAGTGCAACTATCTGAAAATGATTCATTTTCCAATGTATACTGGTAACAAAGATGGGTGAAATAAGGCTTAATTTCTGTGGTTTATTACCATTTCACTGTGTTTTGACTTTCTTAACAGAACTGGTTCATTTAACTTTAAACAGCAGGTCGTGTATCTAGCCATTACGATCCATGGGATTGCTGTGTATGTGAGACAACCGTTAGCTATTTTGGGCTTTTGCTCCTTTCCTTGCTGTTATGTGATCCTGCTATTTGCGTGTATATATTAGACGAGTGCAGATTGCTTAACAGTATGTGTTGTGGGTGTAGTGGGTGAGTCTGCCCCTACAAAAACAGTTATTTTTATGTGTGCAAGTAGGTTTAAGTATAAAGTGCTCTAAATTATTTTGGTAGGTATTCTTTTTTTTTTGTAAGCAACTGTGTGCCTATCATACATTGTGGCATTAAATTATTTATACAAAGTATATGGGATATCCATTGGTATTTTCTCAGCTTTATTAGCTGGTGTAGTATTTCTTTGGGTCTATATCATATGAGCGAATCCCACAAATTGTGAACGCTCATAATATTGAACATACCGGACCTCAAACTTCCTATTGTGGGGAGCTGCACCTCTCACACCCCCTGCTAAATATATATTGCAACTCCGAGATCACGCTACAGTGAGGAAAGGGCAAATATCCCATTCTTCACTGTACTGCGATCTCAGGAAAAGCACTTCAAGGTCCGGTACATTTGGTATTATGAGCGTTCACAATTTGTGCAATTCGCTCATATGATATAGACCCTATGTCTTTCACTGTATGCAAATTTTTTGCTCTCTATATGCAAATCTCAATCATAATTAAGGAAATACTAAGGGACTATCCCCACCGGCACAATGAGTTAATTGGCACAATTAGTAGAGGCTAGTGGTATGGGAATGCAGTAGTGATATCCAGAAATGAATATCAATGCTGTATTTCTGGTCATGGCTCAAGTGCTTAGTTTGTGGTAATTCAGATCTAACAACTCATTACATGCTACACTCTCAGCACAGTAGTGTTTTGTGATGAGGGGTACCACTTTAGGAAACTGCACATAATGCCAGGTATGGTTCTTGTATGAATTCCTACATCTTCAAAGTTTTGTTTCCATTTTTTATGATGTTGTCTGTTGTAATTTCAATGTATACTAGATTCCTTCATCTGAGGGATTAGCAGTATCCCTAAGTCAAATGAAAAGAAAATAATGTACTGTAATTTTTAATGCTACCGCATATAAACAATATAAATATTACATGTATTTGCTCATATACATATATGGTTTTAATCAACAAGAGCAGACATTCAAATGAAGGAACTTTCTTGTGTGAGATTACAATGCAGTAAGGTTAGGAAATCTGCCCTTACCCCACTGTTTTATGATCCTGCAGTTGCTATATACAGTTAGCAGGGGTAGTATGGGGTGCAGGGAGACTTGCCACCCTGACAAAAACATTAGTTTTAGATTATGGAGTTTTTGATCATTTTAGATTGACTCCAAAATGATCATAGGTTCATAGGCTGGTACTAGGCTATCGTCCCTAGGGCCTAGGGCCTATACAAGCCCAGCCATAACAATTTCCTGGCTAATTCTTCCCACACTATTTACTTCCTGGACCTCTGTCTAGCAGGGCGACTGACGTGATCCCCGGGGTGAATTTCCTTTCTCTCATCCAAACGTCAAGGTTCCTTTTGAAGAGGGCCAAAGATGCGCTCTGCCTGACATGTATGGGCAGTCTACTCCAGAGTCTGGGGAGTCTCTGGGTCAGGAACCTATCCCTCCAGTATATTTTGTTTATTGTGATGACAAGGTTTAGATCCCTGGAGCATGTGGCTCTGAGGGATTGAAATTTCTTTGTAGCATGTCCAACAGCTCTGGGTTTGAAATGGCCTTGTATGTTAAGCAGAGATCACCTCTGAGTAGACGATATGCGACAGAGTATAGCTGGAGATTTTTAAGGTGGTCAGCATAGGGCATCTGCTTTAGGCCTGTGATTCTTTTAGTGAGGTATTTCTGTGGCCTTTGCAGTTGTTGCAGATGTCTTGAGAGGTACATACCAATTGGGGCATTGTATTCTATAATGTGTCTAATGAGGGATGAGTGCAGTGGGGCAATGACCTCCTTTTTTCTGGATGAAAAGCCCTTAGTGATGAGGTGACTGGCAATGTGGTTATCGAAGGTGAGACCACTACCCACCTGTGTCCCTAAGTCTCTTATCACACTTTCGGTGTTTAGTGTACTGCCACCTATGTGGTAATTCATGGGTACATGTTTTTTCCCAAAGGGGATAACTATACATTTCTAGGCATTGAGCTTGAGCCCATGGCTCTGGCACCAAGCATCTGTTTCTGTAAGGCCATTTTGTAGAGTATCTCCATCATTTGGAGATTCAATAATGGCTCCCAGTTTGTAGTCATCTCTGAACTTTGTTAGCCAGAGTCCCTTAGTATTGGCCTGTATGTCAGAGAAGTAGATGCCAAACAAGAGTGGTCCCAGGACTGAACCCTGAGGTACTCCACTTGTCACTTGTTTGGAGCTGGATTTGGCATCAGCTACTTTTACAGTGTGGGTTCTGTCAGTAAGCTAGTTGGCAACCCATCGAGTGAATTAGGGATCAATGCCCAGCTTAGTAAGTTTATCTATGATTCCAGAGTGGGGGATGGTGTCAAAGGCCTTGGCGAGGTCCAGATAGGCTGTGTGGACCACCTTACCCTCGTCCACGGCTCTGGAGACTGATTCGAAGAAGTCAATCAAGTTCAGGAGACAAGATCGGCCCTTCACGAACCCAAACTTGGGTGGGGTCCAGTGTTTGTAGGTTGTCAATCTCTTTTTTTTATAAGTTCCGTGATAATACTTTCCATGGACTTGCAGATCAGGCTCGTCAGACTGATGGTGCGGTAGTTCACGGGATCCAAGTTGGATCCCCCCTTGTGGAGTGGGATAACTGTAGCTGTGCGCCACTCAGTGGGCAAGAAGAAAGTTAAGAAGTCCTTGGGTGTCTGTCTCCATCACTGCCTCAGTCATTGGTGAGTGACTCCTTTGTGGCCAAAGCTGTTTCCTTGGATGATCCATCTTTTGCCTTCTAGTTCCTCTAGCTGCAGCTCTTCAGGAAGTCATTAATGACTGGGAGATTAAAATATTCTCTGCAGCTATAGGACTGATTCACTGGGCAAGGAAAAAACACTTTGGTTGACCTTCCAGGTATGAGTGGTTGAAGGTATACTGCTTAGCTGGGGTAAGGTACCTGATTCCCAGGCTAGTGCTCCTGTCATGAGTCAGTCCCATTCCAGGGATTTCCTTAGGAAGAAAAAGCAGAAACTTAAAAATGTCTCTTCTCCTGTGTCTGTTGTTGAGTCAGGTCTACTAATAGCACCATTTAAAAGAAGGAAAAACTTGGCTAGGCTTGTAAGGGCCTCAGGGCCATTAGCCTAGTAACCTCTTATGAACCTGTGAAGCTTGGTTGTAAGCAGTCTGCTGTCTAAAGACTGTGAAGATGTAGCCTGCACTTACAAACATTCCGTTGGCCTATTCAGAGTGATAGAGAGAGTTTTTCTTTTTCATTTTTTTTTTCTTTTACGGACAATATGGCTCCTTGTCTGCATATATGCCTACAAAATCTTGCATGTTAAAGGTCAAAATAAACAATAAGTGATATAAATCCATGGAAGTATGACAGTATTTATGAAGTAATGTATGTATTGTGCTATTTTCTTTTCTTAAAAATGTTTATTGGTTGTGGAAAACTTTCATACCTCACAATTCAGATTTTTGTCTCATATTTTCAGTTTGTTTCTCATAAAATTGTGTTCTTTTGGCAAATCATTGAAGACTGAAGTCAGAAAATAATGGCAGGCATTTGAGTTTGACTTCATATCCTCAAAAAATGCATACTGATGCAGACTTTGTTGTTTTATGCACTTTCTAAGGGTGTCAGGGGATGTATGTGTGTGTCATACCTATCAACTGTACAGATTTCCACAGAATGTCCAGACTTTTGCCTTATATTTTTGGTCTGTTCCTCATAAAAAATCAATTTTTTGACAAATCACTGGGATGAGCTAAGGATTAAAGTTACTAAATAATGACATGTATTTGATTTTCAGACTTCATATCCTGTAGAAATTTCATTCTAACACAAATCCTGTTATTCTAGCAACTTTCTAAATGTGGCCCTAGTTTGGGCCTTTGTCCCCAACATTATAACAGGCTTTTTCCAGATTTCTTGTGCTAAGAGATTGAGAGGTACTGTGTGTGTGTGTGTGTGTGTGTGTGTGTGTGTGTGTGTGTGTGTGTGTGTGTGTGTGTGTGTGTGTGTGTGTGTGTGTGTGTGTGTGTGTGTGTGTGTGTGTGTGTGTGTGTTCAGCTGTCCAGGTTTTTTCAAAATGTCCAGATTTCTGCCTCATATTCCTCCTGAGCTTTTCTCCCCGGGTCTCCACTGAGAAAGGAATTTTGCACAGATGAACTATCCCGGTTAACAAATGCCAAATAAATAAAAAGGATTGAAGTTGCTAAATAATAACAGACATTTGAGTTTTAGATGTCATATCCTTTAGAAAAATGCATACTAACACAAATCCTGGTATTCTACAATTATTACATTCATGAGAGCAATATTTATAATCCGTCCCTATTTATTTTAGGCTTTGTCCAGATTTCTTGCACTAAGAGGTTGAGGTGTGCATGTGTGAGAGTGAAATGCCCTATTTAGAGTTAGCAGGTGGAATTTATTTTCAATTACATTTTCAAGGAATTGTGAGCTTCAGGGGAAGAGATGTTTACTGTTGTTCATGCTAAGTCTGCTTAAAATGTGCAACTATTTTGTTTAGCAAATGGTATCACTGTTGTGGTGTGGAATTTCAGAACAGTCTTAGTAGCACAGCAGGTAGCATGCTTGTATCTTGATTTAGAGGGCTGTAGGTTCTAGTCCCACCATATGTAGATTTGTATTTTAAGGGGGTGGAGTGCTGCAGTCCTGAGTATGTCCTCCTTTGGATGAGATGCCTAGTAACTATGAACCTGTGTTTCTACTTGCCACTTATTCCTACTGCAGTTTACAAGCTTAGCATTTTTTTTAAATGTAACATAGGCAATTTATTGTTTAAGGGCAGTAGGCATTGAATTTGTAGATGAAACCCTGAAATATAAAGCTGTTTTTTAGCAACAACCTCTCCATTAGTTTCAGATCTCTTTAATGTGAAATTATTCAGATGACATTTACTTCTGCAGAGATTGTGCATATTGACTGATATTGGTAGATTGTAATGATAGACGTTTAAGTGGCCTTTTATGGTTGAAATGTTCTGAATTGGGCAATTTGTCATTATTGGTTCATATGTTTTGTTTCATTGCTTAATGGAAAAAATGTTCAAAACTATAAAACGCACTCTAAGTGGTGCTGTATTAACAAGGGATATAATTCAGTTATTATATATTATAATTAATACAATCAAGAAGGTGAATCAAAGCAGTTATGCATGGTTCTGAAATGTGTGCAAGGGGCCTATGATTTGAAAACAGTCCAAATATAAACTTAACCTGCCACTGGCCAGATGCATTTTCTTTAAATGTGGGTTTAAATGCTGTTTCAGTGCATGCGAGTTTCATAGGTAGAGAAGTTTTAATGCTAAGTCTGTTTTCATTGTAAGACTATTGCTTTGTTTAAGTTTAGCAAATGTCTATCAGTGTTTGTGCTATAAAATAGGAGGTTACTAAGCTATTGGCCCTAAGGCCCTAAAATTTGAAATAAAAATTGAAAATTAAAACCAAGTATCTGTAATCATTGTAGAAGTAATGCATAAAACAGTATGCACACAGAGAGTTTTGAAAAGTGTTTATGGCAACTGGGGAGAAATGGCCAAGTAATGGGATACTGGAATGGCTGCGTGTGTGTGTTGAGGGGGTGGGGTTGAAGGGGGTGGGGTTTGGGGGCAGTGCTTTGAAGGGGTGGGGTTGGGACGGTGCTCCGGGTTTGCACCCCCCTGCAAAAAATCCTGCGGGCTCCCTTGCCTCCAGGTTAGTGGCACAGCATGATACCTCTGAGATCATCCATGTGCAACTAACATCGGGCAAATCTGCAATGCAAATTGTGGCCTGCTGCAGATCACACTTCATGACCCAGGACCACCACTCCACCCTTCTGGAGACACTGAAAAACATGAAGGTCATACCAAACACCCTGATATTTGGCGATTTCAATTACCCTACCATTCACTGGGAAAACTACTCGAGTACAAATTCCCAGGCCCAGTGCTTCCTGGAATTCATCAACTCAAACACCCTGGCAAACTCCCCTATCAGAGGTGAAATCATATTGGACCTGGTCATCACCAACATGGGTGACAGGTGTTCCACACCGGAGGGCAACCCCTCACTGGTTAGATCAGACCATAAACTAATCAGTCTGGATGTCCACACCCCACCACCACCTCCAACTAAGGAAACCAAAGTAAAAAACTTTTCTAAAGCAAACTTCACCTTACTTAATACAGAGGTGGTAAGTTTCACAGCTCCCACGCTAAAGGATAACGCTGCCCAAGATGCAGAAACCTTTACAAATGCACTCTATGAGCACCTACAAGGATGCATGGATCATGTCATCCCTAGCAAAACCAATACTCACTCCTCTAAGAGAAGGAAACCAGTTTGGTGGACCCCTGCAATAAACAGGCTATACAATAGAAGGAGGAAACTAGTTCAGAAAAAAAGCAAATCCCAGGAAGGAAAGACATCCCTGATCAGTATCAGTAAGAAACTGAGGTCCCTCATGAAATCATCCAAGGCTAACTTTGAAAGGAAAATAGCCAAGGATTCAAAAGATAACCGCAAAGCCTTCTTTAGCTATGTTAAGAATCTAAGTGGCAACACGCAGACATGCACTGAACTAGAGCAAAATAGCACAAAATATACTGAACCTACTGATATTGCCAACATCCTGGCAGATAGATTCAGTGCAAACTTCACCCCCCTCTCACCTCCAAAAGGGCCCACAACAATACTGGAAAAGTGTAGTGTCCCAAAAATCACAGACGCACAGGTGAAAACAGCCCTTTCCAAAGCCAAAAACACAGCGGTCAATGGGACCAGATGGTGTCCCAGGCTTTGTCTTGCACGAACTACAGAACAAACTAACCCCCCACCTAAACATGCTGTTCAACCTCAGCCTCTCCACAGGCTACGTGCCCATAGAATGGCGCACAGCAATGGTTATTTCTATCCATAAAGGAAGGGCCACAACTGACCCTGGTAACTATCACTCCATAAGCCTGACTAGCCTGGTCTGCAAGGCTATGGAGTGCATCATCATGGAACTCATTAACAAAGACATTGGGAACCTCCAAACACTTGACCTGACCCAGTTCAGCTTTGTTAAGGGCAGATCATGCCTACTAAATCTGGTTGACGTCTTAGAGACAG
>NC_056743.1:1738132645-1738185145 GCF_019279795.1 Protopterus annectens
TCAGTGTTCTCTTTTGGCTGTGCATTTGAAACAGGAGCAGTTGAGATTTGAATTATTATAAGGAAAGCTTTATGTCTTTGTGTGTATGCTAGATCAGGATTTTGAAACCATAATGAAGTCATTTCAGTCTCAGCATGCATAACATATTCCTAGTCCCTTCTCTATATTGACTGGCTACATCTATATATGCAGCTAAACAAATTATAATATCATGAGGTTTGCTACTCATCTTAGTTTTTTTTTTCCTTTTCTGGGGGCCCTCCTCGCACTACTAACCCCCTAACATTCTTCCCTAAGTGTCAGGTTTTATTCCCTCCAGTAAAGACAGCAGCCAAAGACAGGAATATCATACAGTAGCCAGGAAAGGATCTTTTTATTTCCTATGAGGGACACAGAACGTAGGGGGAGAGAACTGCCCTAAACGTTGGGAGTGCAAGCATGCAGTGATGTGACATGCCCCATCTTGCTCCCAGGCATACAGTCAATGAACATATTTTTTTATTCCTCCTGTTAATGTAGTACATCTGCCTGTGGGTACCTCACTGTTCTAGCACTCACTGCAACAAGAAAAAAAACACACTCTACCACACCACCACCACCATCACCCACCATCAAGAACGGGGAGCTGGCATCAGTTGCTCAGCCTTTGTTGCCACCTGCTGGCCTGCCAGCTTCCAAGTTACTAGCTGATGTCAGATTACTGTCAGCACTAGGCAGATGGGTTAGTTTTTTTTCAAAGCCTTGTTATGGAATCTGCACCAATAAATCTGCCCTCTCATATAGTAATATTATTAAATGAGCTTCACTAGTGCTCAGACGTGTAAAATTGTTACTATGGTCAGTATGTGTTTTTGTGTTATAACATTGTAGGTTAGGGTGTATGATGAGCAGGATACCTAGCAAAAAAACAAAGTTATTATCCCTGTGGGCAGATTGTGCAGTCAGACACCCTTCTGTGGTATGGTATACAATTCTGCAAATGAGGGCAGTTTAGAATGGGCCAGCAGATAATGCAGGCTATATATGGAACCATATTAAGAAATATTAAATAGGCTTGTATGCATACTGTTGGAAAAAGGAGAACAGAACACAACTAAATATTTCAAGAAAGTTATTCCAAGACAGAATTTGTTTCATAACTAGAGAGTAGCTATGTGAGTAAATATTTGTTCCTTACAGAGGCTATTGAATTCTGAAACAGATTTCCTAAAATAACTCTAGGGTCAAAAACGATGATAAAATTCAGGAGTCTATAGAACATAAGACTCATCAGATGTAAATAAAATAAAGCCATGGATAAACTAGGATCTGACTTTTATCGGTATGTCTAGAAATGTGAAGACAAGGTAAGCTAAGCAGCCTTTGCCATTAAAGTCGATTTTTGTCTATGCTTAAACAGTCATTCTAGCTAAATGTTACAATGCCCACATGCGGTTCACTGAATTGCTAATGGAGGCCTGAAAAGTTGTAAAAGCAGACAGACTCTGACTGACGGGCAATCATGGCATACCAGTTTTAAGTCAAGTCAGCTACTGTATAGATAATGGAAGAGAAGAGTAGCTGTTACTGTGTTGGATATATTTTTCACACACACACACACACACACACACACACACACACACACACACACACACTATAAAGCATGCCACATATAAGATGGAAGTACTGTGAGGGAAAACAGAGCCCTGAAGAACTGAAATATTCTTGGCTTCCAAATTAATATTTCTCTAAGTTTGTTCAGCAGCTTGAAAACATAATGCCAGCTAAATTGTCTTTTCTGCATTTGATTTCCACTTGGTTTTGTTTTTTGTATTTTATAAATGCCCACATGCACTGATGAAGACCAAGCTACACATATTTTAAGGAATTAGGTTTCATTTCTGTCTTGCACTATAGTTTAGCTCTATCAGAATATCAGAACCCTTTTTTCCCATTAATAACCAGTATTTTGTTTTCTTCCATTTAGATGTCACACCATCCCTGGAATGCCTGACAGTTGAGTTTCCTCCAGATTTGCCACAGCAGTACCTGGCTCTCAAGCGTCATTCCTTACCTGCTATCTGTGGTATATCATCACTAGCTATCAGCCCCAATTCAGGACCAAGGTAAATAATATGGGGAAGGGCACAGAGAACAGGAGAGACAGGCTCTCAGGGGTCTTTGGCTGGAGCAGCAGTGGACAGAGTAATGAGTAAATAAACTGCAGATGTAAGTTATTTCTTAAAATTTAGACAAATGTCTTGTACTCAAGACACACCACCAATAAACTACAGATAATGCATAGTACAGCTAAGTCTTCTCTGCCTTGGCAGTAACATGGAAAATGCAAACCATGTAATAGCACAGCTCTCTGCTGAAATGATGAGACAGTAATGTCAAGTCCTCAAATGCAGAAAAAAAACAAACCAGAAATACAGTCGAATAGCTGAACATCACTTTTCTCCTTTACATTTTTTGCATGGAGTATAGTCACCCTGCACCTCCAATGGGGGGACTAATCCTGCCTCTCCAAACATTCTTCTTCTTCTACTTTCAGCTTTTTCCCATTAGGGGTTGCCACAGTGGAACAGCGGTCCACAAAAATAATTGGCAGTGGAGTTCTATGGTGTCAAATTTCCAGCCCGGCACCCAACCTTCCACAGAAGGTACACACACACACACACACACACACACACACACACACACACACACACACACACACACACACACACACACCTGCACAGACGGGTCTAGGACTACTGAATGAAAGTTCAATAGTCCGAAACCAAATCTACCGAACCCACTTTAGCGAAAGTACTTTTTACCGAAAAAGCACTTTTGCTAAAGTCCCTCAAAAAAGTAAAAAGAAAAACACACAACTAATGTTTATGCAGGGGGGCAAGCCCCCTGCACCCTCCATGTGGGGGTCTGTGCCCCCCACACCCCCCAACATTTATATTCTCACTCCGAGATCACACTACAGTGGGGAAAAGGGAATATTCCCTTTTCCCCACTGTACTACGATCTTAGCAACAGCCATTCCCCCATGATTTCCCTTACTTTTCAGCATACTTCTGTGAAAGTGCTTTTTCAGCAAAAAGCACTTTCGCACAAGTATGCCCGGCCATTTCAGTTTTGGTGAAATGGCCATTCGGGGAACAGTACGGGACCCTGCACAGACACACACACACACACACACACACACACACACACACACACACACACACACACACACACACGAACACTCACCCGAGGGCCAATTTAGAGTGTCCAATCCACCTGTAGCATGTCTTTGGGATGTGGGAGGAAACCAGAGCACCTGGAGGAAGCCCACGTGAATGCAGGGAGGACATGCAGACTCTGCACAGAAAGCACCTCAGCTGAGAATCAAACAGTAGAACCTCTTGTTGTGAGGTGGCAATGCTAACCGCTGCATAATCGCAGCCACCCCCTCCTCTTCAAACTTAGATGTATATATATATATATATATATATATATATATATATATATATATTTATATGTGTGTATATAGATATATATATATATATATATATATATATATATATATATATATATATATATATATATATATGAATATATATGGAGGAGCTCCCTGGTCAGCCTCAGTAAGAAGCTGCGATCCCTGATAAAATACTCCAAAGCTAGTTACAAAAACAAACTCGCTACTGATTCTAAAGACAACCACAAAGCATTCTATAGCTAAGTCAAGAATCTCAATGGCAACACTCAGATCTGCTCTGAGTTACAGCACAATGGCACTAAATATACAGACCCAACTGATATTGCCAACATCCTGGCAGATAGGTTCAGTGCTAACTTTACCCCCCCTCTCACCTCCTAAAGAGCCCATCTCTATACCGGAAGAATGTAAAGTTCCTGTAATCATGGCTGCACAGGTAAAAACCACTCTCCAAAGCCAAGAACACAGCATCCATGGGACCAGACAACATCCCAGGCTGCGTTCTACATGAACTACAGAAAGAACTTGCACCCCACCTAAGTACCATGTTCAATCATAGCCTCACCTCAGGCTTTGTGCCTGCTGAATGGCGCACAGTGACGGTTATCCCACTTCACAAGGGGGGAGCCACCACGGTCCCCAGGAACTACTGCCCCATTAGCCTGATGAGCCTGGTCTGCAAGGCTGTGGAACGTATCATCATGGAACTTATAAACTATGACATTGGTAATCTCCAGTCTCTGTACCCTACCCAGTTCGGGTTTGTAAAAGGCAGATCATGTCTCCTAAACCTAATAGACTTCTTTGAAGTAGTCACCAAAGCCGTAGATGAGGGTAAGGTGGTTCACACATCCTATCTAGATCTCGCCAAGGCTTTCGACACCATCCTCCACTCTGGAATTATAGATAAATCCCTATGTCACAAGATGGGTTGACAACTGGCTCACTGACATAACCCACACTGTGAAAGTAGCAGACTCTAAATCCAACTTCAGACCAGTGACAAGTGGAGTACCACAGGGTTCAGTCCTGGGTCCTCTCCTGTTTGGTATCTACTTCTCTGAAGTACAGGCTAACACAGAAGGTATTTGGCTAACAAAGTTCGCAGATGACTGCAAACTAGGAGCCATAATCAAAACTCCTAACGATGTGGACATCCTACAAAAGGGCCTCACTGAGACAGATGCCTGGTGTCAAAGCCATGGCCTCAAACTCAATGCCAAAAAGTGCATTGTCATCCCTTTTGTTAAAAACTCTGTACCCATGAACTACCACATAGGCGGTAGTCTACTTAACACCGAAAGTGTGATAAGAGAGCTTGGGACACAGGTGGACAGTAGTTTCTCCTTTGATAATCACATTGCCAGAGTAGTCAGGAAATCCTTCTATGTGGCACACCTCATCACAAAAGGTTTCTCATCCAGGAAAAAAGAGGTCATTGTTCCCCTCTACTCATCACTCATTAGATCCATTATGGAGTACAATGCCCCTTTTGGTATGTACCTCACAAGACATCTACAACAACTGGAAAGGCCACAGAAATACCTCACAAAGAGGATTACTGGCCTCAAACAGATGCCCTATGCAGACCGTGTGAAAAAACTCCAGCTTTACTCTGTCGCATATCGTCTACTCAGAGGCAATCTCTGCCTAACATACAAAGCTATTTCAAACCCAGAGCTGTTGGATATGCTCCACTTAAAAAATCCCAATCCCTCTGAGCTACATGCTCTAGTGACCTAAACCTTGTCACCACAATAAACAGAACTTGCTGGAGGGATAGATTCCTGTCCCAGAAACTTCCCATACTCTGGAACAAACTACCTATCTATATCAAACAAAGCTACTCATTAGCACTATTCAAGAAAAATCTTGATGATTGGATGGGAATTAGGAAATTAACCCCAGGGATCACTTCTGTGGCTCTGCTTGACAGGGGCACAGGAAAATAATTTTCTTGGGTGGCAAAAGTCAAGGTACCATTTGGCTAGGGTTATATAGGCCCTAGGTCCAATAGCCTAGCACCCACCTATGAACCTATGAACCTCCTATGATCCTATGAAAATGAGATAGGGTTGACTCACCATAAGAGTCTGTTACTCCTTGCAGATGTCAGAGGAATCAGTAAAACAGCTTTCTATGTTAAGAACCTCAAGGCAGCCTGATAAGCTGGTTCATACAGAGCAATTTTGTGACTTCTCTAACACAAAATTAAGATCCCAAGGAGGAGCCACTGGTTTTCTTGGAGGTCCCTTATGCAACCCCCCTTCAAAAACATTTTTACATGCAGACTGCATTGAGGTATTCATGTGCAGACATACTGAAATGGCCAACAAATGAACCTTTATGAAGAAGTAAGAAAGGCCATGGGATAGTAACTCACACAAATATTGTAAAAGCAGAGAAACACTAGCCCTGAATGGGTGATATTATTTTGTTGGAATAAAATAGAAAACCTTTTGCATTTGCTAATATACAATTATCTAGTAGCAGGCTTTCTTGCCTCCATTATTACCTATTGTAAATCCTCAGTAAACAGGTGCATAAACAGAATTAAGACCCTATCATCCAGGCAATCACCTGAAGTTGATTGGAGTCAGGATGCATCGAGCACCACTCTTCTTGTGTGAATAGATCCACTCAGTGAGAAGGTGATTGCCCCTAGCAATTTCCAAATAAAAAGAACCACTACTGTTGCCTGAGCCAGAAGGGAGTCACCACAATGATCACATTCTGAATCTTCAGAAGTACCCTGGATATTACTGGAAAGGATGGAAAAGCATACAGGAACATTACTGTCCAAGGAAAGTAAAAGTCACCTGCCTTTCTGACCTTCTTGCATGGTGTTCTGGAGCAGAATTTTACCAGTTGATTGTTCAGGGATGAGGCAAAGAGGTCTACTTGAGGAACTCCTCACAGATGGATCAAGTCTTGGAAGACCCCCCCCCCTAGTCTAGGTTCCATTCATCCTTTGTCCTTCTCAGCTTATCTGCCACACGGTTTTGCTTTGATGGTATACAGGATGTCTGCAGAGTGAGATTATGCTATGAAGCTATATCCCATGTGTGATGCCCATGCACTGGCCCAGTAATCAAGGAGCCTCAATCCTAACCAATAGCACCAGTGAAGGGCATCCACATTGGGAGGATAGCAAGTACACACACAGTAAAGTACAATTTTCCTTAAGAGCACACAGAGATCACAGTCAGTCTGGGCCTGGTTTCTCCCTTTCTCTCCAGATCCCCAATAAGGCTTCCCCACTGGCACAGCTATAGGGTACAGATCCCAGCCAAGTGGTCAAGCTAAAACCTCCAGCACCCTCTCTGTCCAACCAGTACTTCGAGTCCATGCCCAAGTAGCCAACACACACACACTTTGAGATATGAATTATATATACATACACAGAGACACTCCTGGGGAAGGCTGGCACAGGTTCTCCAGCTATGCCACCTCCTGCCCAGACTATAAGGTAGAAATCACTGCCACCAACCACTACTTATCAGCTACTATAAGGCCCTTCCCAAAGGGTGACCAATTCCACTGTGTGCTATTACTGTTATCCAAATAGTAAGTGTGATGAACAGCAAGGCTAGAGTGGCATAGTGCAGTATCACCAAATAGATGCAAGTACTCTAGAGCTTAAATTATCTCTACACAAAACAGCCACAGTTGAAAGGTTTAAAAATATTCAATAATAAATAATAAAAACTCAAGACAATACTTATTACTACAACACAATGACATTGCAGAGTTCAGAAATCACAGGAAATACTTTAAAACAATATTGTAGGATAGTCTGACATAAATATAGAAAATAGCTAGACTAATCTGGCTATATTCCTAGCTATCTCTAAGAGAAATCACTGTTCAAAATACTACTTACATACAGAGCAAGCAAGTGCTGGTGAGTGGTGTTCTTACTAGATCCAAGACAAGATACAAAATGTTGTTCTTTCTTTCTGTCTTTGAATTTATAATACACAGTACTGCTGAGTCATTTCACATTACATCATTCTTAACACATTTGCTGAAGTTTCCCAGGCTCACAGAACTTAAAATTTTAACATTTCTTTTTGTAATCTTGCACCTGCCAGGAAGCCACAGCAATAAAATACACTTTACATGTGAAACCTAGTAATTATCTATGTCTTAAAACAATAAAAAGAATTTCCTAACCCAGACATCCTGTCTCCAAGCTTGAGATCAAACACAGTTGTAAAATCCTTTACTTAACACCTTTCGTCCAGCAGGGTGCACTGTGGTTACATTTTTGAAGCTCAGTACAACATATAGTTCTCTTTAGATTTGTAAAACAAGCCTGTGGATCATATTAATGCTTACAAATGGCATAGAATTATTTGCAAAATTCTATCTAGCTAGACTGACAGCCTTTCAATTTATCACATTTCTTCTCTCCCCCCTGAGAACTCAAGCTAGTTTTTCAAGTGTCCCTTGAGAAACATTGCTTGAGAGGGTTGAGTCTATCTGGGTATAACTTACCCAATTCCCTGTCTGGAGAGCCCATTTGCATTGGCATTGCTAATCCCACTGCGGTGCTGCATTGACATATCATATGCTTGCAACCCTAGGCTCCACCTGAGTAACTTGACATTTTGCTGGTTGGCTCGATGTAACCATGTTAGGGGATTGTGATCTGTAACTACAGTGAATTTCTTTCCATACAGATAAGGTTGAAGTTTCTGCAATACCCACACTATGGCTAGATATTCCTTTTCTACAGCTGCATAGCATTCCTCCCTGGGTTGGAGCCTACGACTGAGAAAACACTGGGTGCTCTTCTCCCTCTGAAGAAATCTGACTGAGTACAGTCCCCACCCCATGGTTCAAAGCAACCACCTGCACAACAAATTATTTGCTGTAATCTGGACTGGCTAACACGGTAGGTCCTCCCAAAGCTTCTTTAAGCTTCTGGAATGCCTGCTCACATGCTGGGGTCCACACTACCTTATCTGGCCTGTTTTTCCTTGTCAAGTCTGTGAGGGGAGCAGCTATGGTACTATAACTGGGGACAAACTCTCTGTAGTATCCTGCTGTCACTTAGAATGCCCTCACCTGCTTTTTGGTAACAGGTGCAGGCCATGCCTGAATGGCTTCCAATTTGACAGGTTCTGGCCTAATCTTACCACTCCCCACTCTATGTCCCAGGTAGGAGACGTCTGTCATACCCACCTGAATTTGCTGGACTTAATCGTCAACCCTGCCCTCTGTAGTCTGCCCAGCACCTCCCTGACATGCTGAAGATGTCTTGCCAGGAATGGCTGTAGATGGCAATATCATCCAGGTAAGCAAGAGCAAACCTTCCTGCTCTTGCTAGGATATGATCTATCAGCCTCTGGAAAGTCACTGGGGCATTTTTCATCCCAAAGGGCATCTTTGTGAACTCATACAAGCCAAAAGGAGTCACAAAGGCTGACCTCTAGCACTGGGAATCAAGGGCACCTGCCAGTAACCCTTGATAAGATCAGTGTTGGTAAGATACTTAGCCCCACAAGGTTGCTCTAGGGCATCATCTGTCCTAGGCATGGGGAAAGCATCTGACTCTATGTGACTATTTTATTTCCTGTAGTCCGCACAGAACCTAGTGCTGCCATCCTTCTTTGGCACTAGCACCACTGGGGAAACCTAGGGACTGTTGGAATCTTGAATTACCCTTAGTTCCAACATTTCCTGTATCTCCTCCCTCAGAGTCTGTTTGACTCTCTCAGGCACCCTATAAGGGGCGTGCCTAATAGACCTTTGGGGTCCTGTATCCACCTGGTGCTGCACCAGCCTGGTTTCCCAGTGAACATGTCCCCAAACTCCTGTAACACTGCCCAGATTTCTCAAACCTGGGTAAGAGATAGCTGCTGAGGCATTGCTTCCCCTTCCACTAAGGTGTCAGTCCGAGCCTCACTGAGGAGATCAGTCACTAGAATCCCTCAAACTCCTCCTGCAATCCACTGCAAATACTCAGCACAAGGGCCTCCCTATCATGGTAAGGCTTCATCATGTTAACATGGTACAGTTTGTGCTCCTGCCTCCTGCTTAGCAGTTCTACCATGTAATTAACATCACTGACCTCCCTTACCACCTTGTAGGGTCCCTCCCAGGCTGCTTGCCGCTTGTTGTGTCTGACAGGAATGAGAACCATTACCTGCTGCCCCACAGCATACTCTCTAGCTTGAGCATTCCTGTCATACCATACCTTTTTCTGCTGTTGGGCTTCTGCCAGGTTCTCCTGGGCCAAGCCCAGGAGTACCCTGAGCTTTGTCTTGAGGTTTAGGACATATGCCACAACAGACTGCTTGTGAGATTCACACTCACCCTCCCACTCATCATAAATTAAATCTAGAGGCCCCCTCACCCTATGCCCATACAACAACTCAAAGGGTGAAAAACCGGTGGGTTCTTGGGGAACCTCTCTGTAAGCAAACAACAGATGGGGCAAATATTTGTCCCATTCCCTCTTAAACTGCCCTGCAAATACCCGTAGCATTGACTTGAGTGTAGAGTTTAACCTCTCAACAAGACCATTAGTCTGGGGATGGTAGGGGGTGGTCTTTAGATGTTTCACCCCACAGTGCTTCCACAGACAAGCCAGCAGGTCTGACATGAAATTGGCACCTCTGTCAGTCAGTATTTCTTTTGGAAAACCTACCCTGCTGAAAATCTCTAACAAAGCATTTGCCACCTTGTCTGCCTCAGTAGAGAACAAAGCCACTTCTTCAGGGTATCTTGTAGCATAATCTACTACCACTAGGATATACTATTTCCCTGTGGAACTTGGAGTACTCAGAGGCCCCACAATATCCATAGCTACCCTCTGAAATGGCTCATCAATCAGAGGCAAAGGCATCAAAGGAACTTTCACCTTGTCTCCTGCCTTGCCTACCTTTTGGCACTGCTCACAGGCCCTGCAGTACCCTGTTACATCTCTGGAAATCCCAGACCAATAAACGTTCTGCATAATACGTCTCTTTGTACGTTTTATGCCCATATGACCTGTGGAGGGAATATCATGGGCTATGGCTAGAAGCAGCAGATGGTAGGCTTTAGGCACTACCAACTGCTGTATCCTCTCACCTTCTAGCGCTCCCTTAGGGGTCCACTCTCTATACAGTAACCCTTTGTCCCAGTATACAGATTCCCACTTCCCTTGAGAATCAGGTGCCTCACTAGCTATTTGCCTCAGGCCTTGTAATGTAGGGTCTGAGAGATGAGCCTGTCTCAACTCCCTCTTTGTAACCCTTCCCAGCTCCCCTTCCACAGGAAGTCTGGTATCCCCTGAGAGTGGTGCCTCACTGTCAGCCTGGGTACTACTACTTACTTCTACCTTTGCAGTCACTCTTTCCAAGGGAACATCAGTACCCACAAGCAGATGTGGCTGACCTTCAGTCTCACTGCTACAGAGTAGCTCCATCCCTGAAGTAACCACCTCACGAGTCCTGGCTGCAAGTGTGAGGTCTGTCTGGGTCTCCTCCAAGCTACCAGACCCACATGCTTGTCTCCAAGCCTGACTGCATGTAACTGCATGAGCACATGGTACTGCATTATCAAAATCATTCCCTATCAGGACATCTGCATGGATATCCTCAAACACACCTACTTGCTGGCTTTTTTTTTCCACCCTCCCAGTCAAGGTGAACCCTAGCCAAAGGTATTTGGAATGGGGTCCCTCCTAAAGCTCTGACTGGAGTAGACTGCCCAGGCAAATAGTGCTCCTCTGTAACCATTGCAGGCTTCACAATGGTTATGTCAGAGGCTGTGTCTCTCTTAGCAATGGTCTCTTCGCCATTCAATATTATAGGATATAACCTGTTGTGGTAGTTTGTTACCCTTGTTGTCTCAAGAGAACCTACTGTTGGCATTTTGTCTTTCCCACTTACTGGCTCTCTCACTTTTTGTTCCCCACCTTGCCTCCGTGGACATCATTATGTCAGATGGCCCCACTGGTTGCATTCAAAACATTTAACCCTAGGTCCTGGATGTGTACCTGGACTAGTGGCTTCCCCTGCTACTGGCAGATACTGTTGGGGCAGTTGGGCTGCCCACTATGGGTTTCCTTAGACCCATGAGTAGCACTGGGAGTCCCTTTCCTGTGCAGTGATGCCCTGCTTGCTAGGTATACGTCTCCCTGCTTCCTCAACTCATCTGAAGTACAGCATTGTCTATCAGCTAACCATATCCTCATGTCCTCAAGCAAAGTGCTAAGGGTTTATTCCCTCACCAAAAGGTCTGCCAGCCCTTCAAAAGTGGTGACCTGACATCCACTCACCCACCTATGAAAATAAGTGCTTAGTTCAACAACAAATTCACACACACTTTCATCCGGCTTGTGTCTATGTTCACGAAACTTTTTCCTATAGGTTTCAGGTGTTAGCTTGAAAAAATATAGCAAACAATTATTTACAGCGTTATAATTTAAGAAATCGCTGTCAGACAATTTTGGAAGTACATTTGCAGCTTTACCATGGAGTAAGGGGGTCAGGAACCGTACCCAGAGCCTTTGGTCAACATCATACTGTTTACATACCCTCTCAAACATATGCATGAAACTATCAAAATTATCCCTCTCTGTAAACTGTGGAAGAAATTTACTGACCTTTTGTACTTCTGGGGTTCAGTTACTCCCTTCCCCCATTACCTCCATGACTCTGGCGAAGGGTCAGCATCTTCTTTTCGTGCTGCATCTGCCTCTCCTTCTCTTCAGCTTCCAGTCATAGCAGTTCCTCATTCTCCTCTGCCTGCAGACGTCACAGTTTCTCTGCTGCTTCTATTTCCAAACGCCTGGCCTCCAACTCAAGTCTCTTTAGCTCCAGAAGGATTTTAAGTCTTCTGTAGAAAGGTTAAGCTGTCCATTCTCTGAGTGTTGTACATCTCCACGGCCAGTCTGATTGTCCTCCTTGTTGCTATTTTCTGATGCAGCTGTGACCAAAGCTGCTATTATGTCTGCTTTAGTCAGGTTTCCATTCACCAGTCCTTTAACGTGGCATATCTCAGCCAACTGGCTCCTTGTAAGCTTGCCATACTCCTCTGCTGACATGCCTGCCTGCTCTACCTGACTAACTAAGCTAACAAAAGAAATAAAACAGTTGTGATCTGAACTCTAAATGTTCACTGAATGGCTGATTTAGAATACAAAAACACCTTCAGTGATTACTGTACACAAGCTACAGGAATTCACTATCCACACCACTACAAACCAATTAATATGTGATGTGGCTAACTCACCACTATCAAAAAAATTAATACTTGATGTGAATATCCCACCACTGCCAAACAACTAATATGTGACACCCATGCACTGGCCGAGTAATCAAGGAGCCTTAATCTTCACCACTAACACCAGTGAGGGGCTTCCATATAAGGAAAGGATAATAAATACACAGTAAAGTACAATTTCCCTTAAGAGCACACAGAGATCACAGTCAGTCTGGGGCTGGTTTCTCCCTTTCTCTCCAGATCCCCAATAAGACTCCCCACTGTCACAGCTATAGGGTACAGATCTCAGCCAAGTGGTCAAGCCAAAACCTCCAGCACCCACTCTGTCCAACCAGTGCTTTGTGTCCCTACCCAAGTAGCCGACACACACACACACACACACACACACACACACACACACACACACACACACACACACACACACACACTTTGAGATATGAATTATATGCAAACACACAGACACTCCTGGGGAAGGCTGGCACAGGTTATGCAGCTATGCTCCCTCCTGCCCAGACGATAAAGTAGAAATCACTGCCACCAACCACTACTTATCAGCTACGATAAGGCTCTTCCCAAAGGCTGACCAATTTCACTGTGTGCCTTTACTGTTATCCAACGAGTAAGTGTGATGAACAGCAAGGCTATTCTAGAGTGGCTTAGTAAAGTATCACCAACTACATGCAAGTACTCTAGAGCTTAAATTATCTCTACCACAAAACAGCCACAGTTGAAATGTTTAAAAATATTCAATAATAAATAATAAAAACACAAGATGATACTGGGTGGAATTGGCTTTATTGCTCCGTGAGATGGCATATGTTGAAGGACAGGGGAAAGTAGAGAAGTCTGGTCTGGTGGATGAAGAATTAACTCCTGGAAAGGAGGAATTTCCTCCCACTGCCATCTGTAACTTTGATGAATAATCTTCAGAACCCATTGGTCTGAAACTCTCTGTTGCCAAAGGTAGAGATATTGAGATTCAGACTTTCTGGAAGGGAAAAGGGACTGCCAGGTTAGACAGGGGGACATGGTCCCTTAACTAGTCATTCTGAGTTTTTAGACTGCCCTTTGTTTTAGGGGGTTCCTGTCTTCTTTTTGGAATCCCCTGTCACTGCTTTTTAAATGTCTGTTTACCCACATTTTGCTATGATGTCTTATTTTGTTTCTTGCCAAAAGTGGACCAGGGGGTAGAGAATCCCTTTGAAAATTTGGAAAAGGAGGGCTTAAAAGTCTGAGAGATTCCTTGAATCAGTTTACCCTTATCATCATATTTTTTTATATCCTCTCCAACACAGTCCAAAAAACTAACCCCATGTCCAAAGGAGAATTTAAAATCTTGTTTTTCATATCTACTGGGAAGTTCTGAGAAACTAGCCAGGCAAACTTCCTCAAAACAGTACCAGTGGCCATAGCCCTGGAAGCTGTAGCAACAGAGTCATACACACACTCTTTAGTTATGACCTATGAAACTGAAGAAGCTAAACCATTTAAAACATAGTTTTCCTCACATTGAAGAAACTGCAGATAAAAATATTCAGCATACTTTCACAATTAATAAGAATAATCTTTAACATCTGAGCCTAAAAATCCAGAATTCTGAAAATCAAAGTTGCAGAAGTATACACTTTTTACCATACTTACCAATACCATCTTCTATCCAGGAAGCAACATAAATTCTGGTCTGGACACAGCACCATAACAGCTCTCTACTCCCTCTCAGATGACATCCTATACAATATGGACAAAGTCAACGGGACAGGAGCTATCTTTATTGACCTCACAAAAGCCTTTGATCTAATTGAGCATGCCTTACTATTTGACAAATTAACTGAAACAGGCATTAGTGATGATTCAAAACATTGGTTTGTAGACTTCCTCACTAATACAGTCTTCAGGGTGAAAGCAGGCACCACCACCTCTAAAACAGCTCCTCTTATGAAAGGAGTCCCCCAGGGTTCCACTTTAGCTCATCTTCTCTTTTCCACATTTATCAACAAACTCCCATATTATCATCCTCACATACCTCTAATTCTTTATTCTGATGACACGGTCATCTACAGGTCAAACAAATCTCACTCTGTTATACAAACTCTGCTGCAAGAAGACTGCCAAACCCTCAACAAGTGGCTAATAGGCCAGAAACATATATTCAAACCATTAAAAAACAAAAGCAATAATATTTGGAACCAACCAAAAAATAGCCAAAGCACTCACCTTCCTTAATATTAAAGATGTTAAAAATACCACCATAGAAACAAGTACAACCTTTAAATACCTTGGCATTTGGCTAGACCAATCTCTTAACTTTCGACTATGCATTCAAAGCACATGCAAAAAAATTAATACACTACTATTCTGGATGAACAAACTATTACCTCTTCTGTCCAAGCCAGCCAAAGCTGCCATAGGCAAGCCATACTCATCTCAACTTGAATATGGACTACTTTATAGCTGCAGCCTCAAGGAAAAATGTCACTATCTTACAAACCATCTTCAATAAAATCCGCCAGATCATTACTAACTCCCCACAATAATGAATACCACTGCCTAACTCAAGCCAAAGCTAAATAGCTCCCAATACATTTCAGAACCAACTTCCCACTAGGATCACTAATTCACAAAGCCCTTTCTCCTGAGACATCATCCACTCTCACTCAAACTTTTCACCAAAACCCCCACATATAATCTCAGAGGTATCTCTCAATCTCAATGCACCGTACTGACTCCAAAAGGTAAACTCTATTGCACTGACCATGCATTCTCCATCCTAGCACCTAAGCAATGGGGCTCCATTCCTCTCTCAATCCAAGACTTCCAAAAGTACTCTGACTTCAGACAACAGCACAAGGATCACCTGTTTACCCAAGCAAAATGCAGCTGCACTCACTCAGGTCACATTCCATAAACCCTGCAGCTCTCTAATACACATTCATTTATCCGTCTTTCATCCTTCCTCATGTCATCTTGCCATCCCCTTTACTTCCTGCCTCTCATTCATCCTACTTCCTTCTTCTCTTTGCATCTCTCTCACACTTCTCCATTCTACTCCTCTTCCTTCTGCAAGTCCCTCACACCTTTTCTCTAACTTCTGCCCGTGTTATCCTTTCTTGCAACTATATTCACTTGACTCTTCTAATGTCTTCATGTCTCTCTATATAATGATATGCTACTATCCCTGTAACATGAGTTATCTCAGTCATTATGGTTATATCTTATCCATAAAGCTCTAAGCATAATTCCATTTTTCATCAATGTTATAACATTATTAATTGCTTCTTGAACTAAATGCTGTAGCTTATTCTTATGTCTGTAAATATTTATACAATTTTGTCTTTAGCATATCCTTGTATCTGTAAATATGTTTTGTTCATTTCTTATATGATCCTATTCACCCAGGCTGTGCCTGCAAAAGGTCCACTAAGATCACTGCACTAACCCTATGAATAACTAAATAAATTATTTTATCATCATTCTCAGAAAGAGAAGGATTGGAATTAATTAAATGATTAGCAGTAACAGTATTAACTAAAGCTATAGCTGCTGGGTAAATCTGGGATGAGATGAGTGTATAGAAACTTGAAAGACTGAGGAACATTATACAACCTACCTACTTTTTGGGGGCAGTAGGCTAACTATCAGGGAAATTGCAGGCAGTTACACACACATCCTCCAATGCTGACAACACAGGAGGGATGGAAGAATGTTCTGGAAATTCAGTTTGTAATAGCACATAGTATTTTCTGAGGGACTGAGAAACCTCAGAGGTCTTTCACTGAAAACACTAGCACATTATCCCTCACAGGGAGAATCAGATACCATTCTCTCCTTTGAATCCAAATCAGAAATCTGAGGAGAAAACCCTGCTTTTCTGTCCCTTCATCTTCCTGTCCCAGTTCAGAATCTTAAATCTTTTCAGGAAAAGAGGAATTCCTTGTTCTTTTACCAGAAACTACCTTATAAGAAGGATCAATAGCCTAAATTAGACCTTGAGTCAGACCTACAAAATTACTCCTGTTCAGAGAAATTTGAGGAGGAGCAGATGCATGTTTAGTTTTCTAACAGGGGGTTGACAGGAAAAATTGGGCCAACAGGGTTGTTAATGGCAGCAGCGGCTTCCCCAGGAATGGGTACAACATTCTGTCTAAACAGGGAAGACTGCCCTGCCCCTTCTCCCAGGACCGATAAGAGTGGTTCTCCCTTGCCCACTAAGGGGACCACAAAAGCCACAGAGGACATAAGCAACCCCTGGTCCATAGTGGCTGTAAGTGCTACACCAGAGGAATCTGGGTAAAAGATGAGTGGTCTGAGGATCCAGCTTTGGCCACAGCAGTGTCACCCACCTGCGGCTGAGGCAAATTGGTAGCCTGCTGTGGTGGCAAAGGCTATTTGCTTAACTTTTTCTTTCTGTGGCTGGAAGAAAGACTGACCATGGAACTGGCAGTTTTTTCCTTGGACAATCAGGAAATTGTGCCTCTTTCCTGGGGAACCAAGCAGCACAATCTGGTAAAGGAAAGCAGAAACTGATGTTAAGAGTTCATCTGTACCTCCCTCTTCTTCTTCCTCAAAGTCCAGTACTCCTGTTGAGAGGGAGCATTATCTGATACAGTGACTCACTAAGACGGATTACTTAACTTTTTCTAGTAGTGGGGGGGGGGGTATTTAACAGGATGCAATAATGATAATACTAAAAGCATTTCTCATCTTAGCAGAAAGAAGTTTTCTGTATACTAGTAATAAAGTATGCATGTCTGATCTGTACTCTGTTATTAATGTCTACTACACATTGATTTGCAGTGATGTTGTTCAGTAATGCCTTGCACTTTACTCCCTGTGAGAAAATGTGTCACTATGCCAGAAGACTTAGAAGCGGTAGTACGTATCTTGTCTATTTTCTTGAACTATCTTTTTTTTCTGTTTCCTTGCACACTTATCTTTTTGTTAGTTTCTCTGAGCACAAAAATCAATACAGACAGCTTTGATGAGCCAAACATGCTACTGTTCTTTCTTTTCCGAAAACTCTACGGAAGTAATGTATTTTGAAAAGCACAGTTTCATAGGATTTAAGATAAGCAGCAGAACCTAAAGCATCAAGTCAGTTCTCACAATTATTGTTTAAATTCCGTAATTGTGCATCTGTATACATGACAGAAAATTATTTTAAATTCATGATCTTTCTTTGTTACACTCTGAATTATATATCTGCTTCAAGAGTTTGCGCTTGCAGTAACATGTTAATATGGTGCTTTCATCACTTTTACAAAGTTGTGGCTAAAAAGGGTTTGTTGCATGAGTCTACTTACCTGGATGCCTCATTATAAATAAAAATAAAATGGTTCAGCTATATTACAGCAAATAATTGTACTCCACTGACGACAATTTATTCTGTATGATACATCATGTACTATAGTTTTGTTGAACTTGTTTTCGTTATAAACCTGCTTTAGTTTTGTACCTCTCGTTGTCTCGTGCTGAATACTAGGATTTAACAGGGTTGGGATGAAGCCATGGTCACAGGTTTGCATGCTTCTTCTAAGAGGGGAAAAACTTTATCACGAATGCAGTGCCACCTGGAGGAGGCTGTTAGATGGCTTTTGGTTCAGTATGTACCTCTGCCCTTCCTCTACCTGGACAGACAAAGTGTGTCTCCAGAAGACAAAGAAATTTGCATTAGAATGGTAGGGAACTTTAAACGACTAAGTCAGAAAACACACCCCGACTGCAATGTGATGGCAAATGTCCCAGACATCATTCTCATTCTATAGGGGAAATGAATGCAGAAGATGAGCTATAGACATGGGGATGACCAATCAAACTGTTGTGTCAGTGGCAAAAAGAAAAAAAAAACTTCAAATGAAACGTGTTAAGGGATTTTTGCCACACTGAATCTTAATTCATCTAGTCATATGACTTTCTAATACCCATCTCATATTGCAAACACTCTTGTGAAGAAAACTACAACACTATTTCAAAAAAAGAAAATTACTCATAAACAAGTTTCTTAAAATTTGTGTTACAGCTCTGTCATCTGAGGTTTCACAAGATCTTTAAATAACACATTTTTCTGATTTGCAGTAAAGAATATGACTCATTTTAGCTGTGCATAATGTCTGCAGGTTTATGAACTGCTACATTTTGACAGCAGATTTGCTGTTCTAAAGTGAAACAAACAACTATTGTGCAAATTAGAAACATCCACATCATCTCTTAAACTAGCGAAATAAAACATAACAATACATGAAAGAAAACCACAGTTGAAAGGCCACCTAATTCAAAACAAAATATATCTAATACTATTCTTAAATCAGTTGACAGTGAAATATATATATATATATTATATATCTTTATATTTATTGTCCTCTAGATATATGTATGTATATATATATATATATATATATATATATATATAGAGAGAGAGAGAGAGAGAGAATTAATGACACTGATTTGTAAAGTGTACTTTTTCCAAGATAACACATCCCTATGGCTAACCAGCCTTGTATTAATGATTGCAGGTTTACAAGACGGAACTCGGTTGCCCCATGCCCTGATGATTTTCAAAAGAGAATGAATGAGTTTGTGACACAGTTTGCAACACTGAATGGATATGTCTCACAAGAGTCCCTCAGCTCGGATCGGTCTCTATCTGACCAAGAGCAGGAAGGTGACACAGGCACTGTGACACAGAATACTATACTAGACAGGCAGATGGGTGTAAGTAAGATGGCATCTTGTGAAGCTGGAAGACTGATGTCTGTAGAAGAAGAATTTGAACAGGTGAAGACCTGCCGCTACATACGCTATGGAGTCTGTCCCGAGTTTGAGAGAGAGCTGACCCTCAAAGAAATATTTCAGAAGGAGGACTGTGAGAAGACGAATGGTAAGGATGGTAAAAAAAGCCCTCCACCAAATTAAAAAACTGCTTCCCGGGTCACCAAAAGTGGTCATTGAACATGAAAAGTAAATTTGAAACATTACGAGAAAATGTTTTTATAGGTTGCACTATTTCCAACTCGCATTTCTCAGTCAGTGTGGTGTCACGTCTCCCAGACCCATGTATCTGCTGCTATTCACGGGTATATTTGTTAATGTGATACTTTGTCTCTGTATTCTTTGACTGTATCTTTTAAATGTTTTAGTATACTTGTGTACCACAGTGACTTCCTGCAAACTGAATGTTTCCTAATTTGCATCTTCTGTATATTGTACTGCTCTGTATCTCCCAGACTGAGTCTGAAATTGGACCACTGAGATCAGTGCTCTACTCCAGTTAACTAACTGAAATAAATAAAATAAAATAAAATAAATAAATAATGTGTTTTCTCAGGGAGATGACATACAGTGATATGGTGTGGTTACTGACGTCCTCACATACTTAACTATCTGTACCACTATAACCTGGCCTCCATCAAGTATTTTTGCATCCTTGGTTAGGTAATGGACTCTGAACAGATTATTTCCTGTGGACTTGAGTTTGATAGTTATCTGTTTCACTCGGATCCAATCTAGCAAACTACATAACTAGACTAAAGCTCCCACACCTCCCGAGAAGAGATAGTTATGCCCTAATGGAACCTACACTGTTAACAAGGGCTAAATAGAAATAAGTATGTATTCCTAAGTATGTTCTTTTTTTTTTTCAAATAGAACTTTTATTGATTTTCAATACAAATACTTCACAAAACAATTGCAGAATAATAATGACCATTCAGTTACAAGATAACAGATGAATACTATATATATACAATATATACAAAAGTGCTGCATGGGGATATACCCCTGAGTTGCCAAAAGTGATAGACACAAATGTAAGCAGGTCAAAACTGCAACTGAACTGAAAGTATTATCCTTTATTTAACATCGAAAGAAATGAACAGAGTAAGGGAATTATGTCGAAAACTTACCCACACAACAGATGGGCAGTGGAAAAGGGGAGGGGAAAAGTTAAAGAAAATAAATATGGTAGGGGCCTTTTAGTCTGAATCCTCTCAATTAAATAGGATGCTAATTACCAGATAAAAGTTCAAATAAGGTATTCCAGAACTTCTGAAAATAAATGCGTTTCTGAGGACTAGTAAATAACAGTTTTTGTTAAGAAATATATTTGATCACCATGTTCCTGAAACCATTCCATGGCATCTTAGTATGATCCAAGCAATTTTTAGTGATGTAAAGTTTAACAAGTGGACATAGGGTAATTAAAATATGATATTTTAATTCTGAAATACTAATATCAGTGATATGTAACACTGCCATTTCCCATGAAAGGGTTAATTTGCGATAACCCATTTTGTCAAGTCTCATCTTGAGAGAACACCAAATACTGTGGGAGTATCTACAAAACCAAATTATATGTAAGATGTCGGCTTGGGGGTAAGAGCAGCATGGGCATGCAGTTGAGACATTTGGATTAAATTTATTTAAGTGGACAGGTGTGAAGTATAGGTTATTGGGAATTATATATTGTGTATAAATACGTTTTTTTGAAAGGGGAGAAAGAAAGAGTGGATTTAATGGCAGCAAATTTCTGTTCCTTAGAAATAGTCAGACCATGTTGATTCCAGTAGTTCGCGAATACTATTTTATCTTGGTGTAACATTGTACTAGACAGTTTATAGGCGAGGGATAACATGCTCTTATTACTGACTATAATCTCCATTAATTTAGAGACCTGATTGAAATCTGGTCCAGCTATATTGAAATCAAAAGGGAGAGTGGCAGTAAGTTCCCTTATTTGTCGAAGAATTGTAGTGTATTTTTAAGATAGGTTTAGAACTTCACATAATTTTGTGAGTGATGAATCTCTATGTTTATGGATATCCCATAATGTGTATTCTTTGATTAGCGGGTAGTCATTTAGGTTAATCATGTTCCTATTCAGTTGGAGATTAAGGTTTAGATGGATAGGCTGGAGTAGCATAAGGGCTTTCTCCAGATTCAGGGATTTAAATAGTCCGTGAAAGGATTTGATTTTTTTCCTTTAAGATATAATGCAGCTTTAATTTTTTAAGGACTATTGGGCCTGTGAAGGGAAGAGCTTTGGGGTTGAAGTTGTTGTTTATGGCGTGATTAAACCACATTTTAATCCAAAGGGGGTCCGTATTTGGTTGCTAGATCTGTAGTTAGCAGTTTTAATTAGTCTGCTAGCATGTAAAATACTATAATACAGTTGTAGGTCTGGCAAACCAAGACCTCCTCTATCTTTTGGGAGAGTAAGTCTTTGATATGACAACCGTACTGATTTTGGATACCAAATGAACTTAGCAAAGGCTTTGTGGATTTTAGAGAAGAATATATTGGGGATGAAGGATAGAGATGCATGAAAGTGATAGAGAATTTTAGGGAGAATGTTCATCTTAATAATGGAAGTTTTGGATAGCATAGGAAGTTTCATCTGTTGCCATATAGACATGTCTTGGGATAATGTTGTCCATAATTTCATTAGGTTGGAATGTAGTATAGAAGGTGAGGAGTGGCCACAGCAAACCCCTGGATATTTAAATGAGTATACCGTATGAAAGGGAGAATCTGGAAAGAGGTATTCTCTATGAGCTATAGGGTTAATCGGGAAAATACAGGATTTGTCTTGATTAACTTTATAAACCAATATATGTGCAAATGTATTCAATGTGGTGATTAATTTCTTGGTGTCTGATAAGGGATGTTCAAAATATAGGTTCAGGTCATCTGCAAATGCGGTCAGACTTGTTTTGGTATCTAGAATTTTGGGGACTGAGTGGTGCGTTTTTTATAATAGGGATAAGAAGAATGGCTCTAGGTATAAGTTAAAGAGAAGGGGAGAAAGGGACACCCTTGTCTAGTCCCATTTGAGATTTTTATTGGTTGCGAAGATTTTTTATTGATAAATAAGCACGTATAGGAACTGTTATATAGAGTTTTGATAATATGAATGAACTCAATGGGTATGTCATAGTGGGATAGTACTGCGAACAGAAAGTTCCACTTAACCCTATCAAATGCCTTACATGCATCCAGAATCATGGCATATCTAGGATTTATGTCCTCCTTGGTAAGATTGATCATAGTTTCCATTGTTAAAGTGTTATCCCAGGCGTGTCTATTGGACATGAAACCTGCTTGTTCTTCAGAGATAAGGAAGGGTATCACCTTTTTAAGCCTTTCAGCTAATACGGATGATAACATTTTTATATCAATATTCATTAGCGAGATTGGCCTGTAATTGTTTGGGTTTGATTTGTCCAAGTTATTTTTGGGGATTAGAATGGTCTGGGAGTGATTAATATAAAGGTCTGATATTCCATTAGTAGATACACTATTAAATAGCTTGAGTAAAATGGGAGCTAGGGCATCTTTAAAGGTTTTATAGAAGTCAGGGAAAATCCGTCTGGGCCTGGAGCTTTCCCTGACTTGAGATTTCCAATGGTTTTTACTATTTCTAGTTGACTCAATGGGGCAGATAGTATTCCTTTCTGTTCTTCATTTAGTTTTGGGGATGTGATGTTGTTGAAGAAGTCATTTATTTTTGAGGTTGGGGGTTAGTGCTCATAGCTAGCATATATTCTTGTGTATATTTGGTAAAATAAGTTTATGATTTGGGTGTCCATTTTGTAAAGTGTACCTTGGTTATTAATCAGAGCTATCCTGGATGAGGCCTGTTTGTTATCAAATAGTCTAGCTAGTGCCTTAGAGGGAGTTTATATCCATTTGGAATATTTAGTGATAAACCTTAGTTCTTGCAGGGAGTAATTAGATTGATGGGGACGGAATAATTCCCTTTGTTTACCTATCATCTCATTTTCTATTAGAAAAGAATGATTCGCTTGAAGTTTCTCATCTAGTTCTCTGATTTCCTTTTTTATCTTGAGGTATGTAGATTTTTGAATAAATATTCCTCTAAATGTAGCTTTACACGCTGCACATTGGATGTCATATGGGATATTTGAGTTCCAAAGATCATTGGTGAAGTCAAATAGGGCTTGGGCTATGTCGTCTTTTACTGTTGGGCTGTGTAAAATATTAAGAGACCAATTACAACTATTATGATGTAGAAGCAAGTTTTGTGTAAGGTTTATCAATAAGGTGATCTTAGAGTGATTCAAAAAAAACATTGGTTCACCTATATACTTTAATTGCCAATTTGTTAGTATTTCTGATATTATAAAGAAATCTATATGTGACCAAGAGTTATGACACTTGGAGAAGTATGTGTAATTATTGCTGATTGAGATTCGTCACCAAAGGATATAGGGTCAGCTAGTCCAAATAAAGGATATTACCAATTCTGAAGGGTAATCCTAAGTATGTTCTAACTCCCCATCTTTCCAGTGTGTAAATGGAGAATCTTTTGTTGACTTTTTCAGTTGCACTTTGCTGTTTATCAAAACCAGGAATGGCTTTGGAGTACTTCTGACCCATAAGCACAGCAGAAAATTAGGTTCTTACCCACACAGTCATTCACAGCACATGTGCTTTGCCCTCCCCACCCCACCACCACCACCACCACTTATGCCCACTTATTAAGTGCAAACACCACCTAATAGCTGTCTGGCATGCTATAAAAGCAAACAAGCTTTGTCATCTTAACCATCACCTGGCCCAGTATCTATGGGACTCTGAAGATTTAGGATTCTTCTGTTAAGACTTACTTTAATGTAACTAGGGGGCTGTACAATTCTTTAATTCAGAAGTACAGCAACAATAACAGATCCACTCCCAAAGCTCTCTCAACATATCTTCATTAGTCAATGGCATCTTTCTGAATGTTAATGCAGGGCGTGTAATGTGCATATTCATATTATTATATAGTGCTTTAACAAGTTAGCTAGTGTAAACCTCACTGTTGAGTTTTATACTGGAGAAAATTAATTTTATATGTAGCTGATACATTTGCACATTACTTTGCATAGTCTATAAGCAACCATATCTAACAAGCAAAGATGAAACACAGCACATGGTTTGCTAGGAAAAAAATGTTAATCAAAATGGTTCCTGACTGTTCAACCTTTTTAATTGCCTCATCATCTGGAACTTATCCATTTACAGAAATGCTTCTCAGCTTCTTCTCTCTGGGGTACATACTTAGTTATTGCACCGTGTGTCACCATATCTGTGATGTCTGGCACCCCCTCCAAATTATAGCACTCCAGTAGGGACTGGAAAACACACAGAGCTACCTGTGTTGTCAGTGCTCAGATAAATCTGACCTGAATACAATGAAAAATCATATTTAAAGGCAATGAGAGATCCATATAAAGTGATTTGTTTGTTCCTTTTTTTGGGACCATGATCCCTGACAATGCACCACTGACTGGTCTATTCATCCCCGTTCTATGGCCTTGTGCCTCACATCACTCCTTGAGGGGGGTACCCACTTTCCAGTAGGCAACAGATTTTCTGATCCTCAGCTTAGCAACTAGTAAGAAAGCTGAGCGCTGGTAACTAAATACTGGGACTACCTCAGTGCAAAAGGCATGAATGTTCTTGGGTTATCCTCTGACACCTCCCCCCATGATGACAAGCCTGAGTGTGGGTCATGCATACATAAACACTTCAATACATTCGTCACGTGTCTGCTTAATAATGACTGCCAGAGCTATTTGTAATGCTCATATCAAGCCTCTTGTTTATTTATTTATTTATAGGGTGGATTTGAGCCCAACCCTCCTCCCATGAAAGATGAGCTGGCCCACAGCAACTTACGTCACCTTTATCTCCCTAAGTCTGTTGTCCAACAGGTGGGATGCTAACAGAATCCAGTTCACTGGCAGCATCAGACCATGCCTTCCTTCATGCAGGTGGACTGACTTAGATAAAATTCTTTCTCTTTCAACATCCTGTCTTTAATAAGACATCATACCTCATAGCATAGCCTTATTACTAATATTTTATTTATCCCTGAATGTCTCTTCCTACCTCACTCTGCAATGAGTTACTCTGACAATAACTTTTTCTTCGCATGAAAATGTAGCTGAGATTCATTCGAGGATTTTTCAAGGAAGCTCATACCCACAACCAGTGATTGGCCAATACATGTGCTAATCATAACTGAACTATATATTTCTAAGAATCCTAGCCTGTGGCTTTCATACTGGTGGGGGGATTGTGTTTTTTTTTAATTCACTTATCTGCCTTCCCCTCAAAAGTTTATGCTGTGATGTGCAGTCAGAGGTGCAGCTAGCTATTCTTGGGCTGGGCACTATCCCTTGATCTGGCACACCCCTCAGCTTTAAGTTAAGATAAAAGCTCTTGCATTTTAAACTGTAATACACTACTTAATACTTTAATAGATTTTTAGCAAGCAGCTACTACAAATTTCTCTACACAAAGAGCACTACATTGCTTCAGTTCTGACTGCAAACATAATACTGCCATTCATTTCCAAATGCTGATAATGCACTAAATGCACAGAGCATTAAAGTGCTTTACTTCTGACCTCAAATACAAGATTGGCATTCATTGCTGAATGCCGGTAATGCACTAAGGACTGTGCAGGATCTGACGATCACACCCCCAACCCTTTGCGCCCAGCATGGCTGCCCCTTTTGCAGCACCCTAGCTGTGCATCTGTGCACAGCGTGCATGATGGTGGTCTTCATGTACACAGTGAACATGTGTTCTCACTTACCCCCACAGCCTGCTGTGTGCTGTCTAACCTCAGCACATCCACTGCTGGAGAAGTGCCCTAGAGTTTTCCCCAGGAAATGTCCCTGAAGCATTGTCCTCTTGTCCCCCCTCCCCCCACAAACTGGGTAAGCTGGCACTGGTTTCTCATCTCCTGTCTCCCTGATTGGCATCTGTGGATCCGGATGAGTAGTCGATCCTGGATCACCACATAGATCATATTCTTTTTGGCAGCTTTGCAAAGCAACATGTGATGAAGAAAAGCCAACATAGCATCTAAAAAGTGTTATAGTATCCTAGTAACAAGCACATGATTCTGAGCAACTTATGTAGATTTAGATACCAAAAATCTGGCCACCTTATACAATATGCTGACTGACTTCATTGCTTTGTATGCTTTCAGCTATTCATTTTATATTTGATTGATATTACAGCTATAAAAGGAAGCTGTTTTTATATCAACTATCCGACATTAGTGACACACAGCTGAGAAATAGATCTGACAATTACATATCAAGAAATGCATTTATACGGTGGATGGAAGTAGACTGTATCACATGGGATCTTTTCAGCCATGATCTTACAAGAAAATAAAGACGTGACACAGAATGTCCCAAACATATACAAAATGGCAAGATAAAATGTAAAAGAAAGATCTTAAAGTTATTGTAAAATGAATACAGCTGAACAATGTTATACTCAATGATAGCATAATATTATAGGAATCCCAGCACTACAGAAAGGTCTACAAGATTAATCAATGGGGTGGTGAAAGCCGACACACTCTGGCTAGGCTTATAAATGCCCTCGGGCAACTAGCCTAATACCTACCTATGAAGCTATGAACCTATAAAAACAGCAGAGTGCCTGAGAAAAAATCCCAATCTGAAAACAGCTCAATTAATCAGATTAATGCTAACTAAATAACATTATAGAAATAGCACTACCAAAGACAGAGAAGATGAAATTTTGTTAAAAAAAATGCAGATAAAGATATTAAAGTACCTGGGCTACAGAAGTACAAAAATGTGAAGAATGAGCAGGTTTAGGTCATTAGCACTTAGTCTTTATGACCCACCACAGTATACAAGGGTCTCATCAATTTAGTGGTGAAGAATAGTCACTAAGAAAGAGTCCTAATGGATCTACATATATAACACCAGATATGTTGACCAAGGACAGCAAACAACATGCTAGCATTTTGTAGATGGTGCTGCAGAATGGATAATGCTGACCTATCACAGTCAGTACACTGGAAGGACCTGTCAGAGGGATGAAAATACAGAGCCCGTGGTTAAAAGTTTAGATGTAGCAGCTTGTATATCAGTGTGCACATTTTTAAGCCATTACTTCATTATTCATGTACCACAAAATTAGAAATTTGGTTTCAATCAGAAATTTTAAATACAAGTCTGCATTTTCTCTTCATGTTTTGGTCCCTTTTTATATACTAACACTAACACTGACTTTGTATGTAGATCATTGTAGAACAAATGTAAAAGATGTGCAATGTTCAAAGAGCGAGAATATTCATTACTTAAATTAAACATTATGTTGGCTATAGTAATTTGGATTGTGTCTACACTATATCAAAAATGAAATACAAAGCATTTCAAGTGTGTCCCCTACTTAATCTATGGGTATACTGTAAGAGTATCATTTTTGGTTCTCATTTCATATGAATATACTTATGATGCAATACTTATGATGTAATACTAAGTTTGTCAGCCTGAAAAAATGCAAAGTGTATGTGTTTGCTGTGAACCAAATGGCACAAAACAGAGCACCCAAATGGCTACATAACACCACTGTTGCTAGCTAGCAATAAAGGATTATACCACTGTGATCATATCAGATATGCCTGCAAATTTCACACTTACACTTCCATTCACCTGATAACCTGCTAATTAATCCATACATGAGTATTATTAGACAGGGATTATAAAACATATATTAATTTTAACTGGGTGCAAGAAAACAGTGATGTCAAACCTGATCATTTGCCTCTGTTTTAATTCATGGGACCAAATAGTCATGAAAAGATTGAGATGTAACTGTATCGTAAATTAAGAGGCATCTAACTTTTGCCTCAGGTCAATGTAAGGAAGATGTGCATGGCTTTGTGGATAAGACTGTGAAGATCAGACAATTTTTTCTCCTTGGATTTTCCCATGAAGTAATGTTATGTGTCTGATATGACTCTGATGGATTTTTGCTTAATGGCATTTGGTTATGAAGCTATAATGAGGTCATGACTGCTGTTTCATCTATGTATCCAGAATACCATAGGTTAGTTCCTGACCCAACAAGGTTAGCTAAATCAGGCCTTGAATAATTAAATCCAGTTATTATTTTTTACATTGCCCATTCTTTGCAAAGGACTAGAGTTTTCCCATCTTTGTTAACCTCTTAACTGCTTAGGATTTTTAGTGTCTGAGTTCACTATTTTTGATATTTGTATATAAAAAGCTTGACTCTCAAAACCAGTTTAATATTTCTTCCTTACATTTTCAGAAGATGCCACAAGTATAGCTATCTATGAAACACCCTTAAACCGGGGTCCTAGCCTCAAAGGAAATAAGCAGCTTCATCTTGAATTTTAATGTTGTTGTTGTTTCTTTTGGCTTTTCCCAGTTAGGGATCACCACAGCAGAACTCCGGTCCGCTAATGCTTGACAGTAGATTTTTACGTGCCGAGTTGCCAGCCCTGATGCACAACCTTCATCGAAGGTACGCCCATTCACACATGTCTCCACACAGAAGACGCTCTAGCTGAGAATCGAACAGGACAACGTCTTATTGTGAGGCGACAACGCTACCGCAGCACCACCACTGCAGTGATGAGAACAGGAATTATATAATTGTTATGCATCAATATGGAAAAAGAATAAATATATCACTTTAACACCGAAAAAACATACTCTTTATATGTCTGAAACCACAACATTATATATTCATGTTTTAATATTTTTAACTATTTTACTGTGAATAAAACAAAAAGCTATGTATGTTTCTTTTCAGATGACTGTTTAGTAAATATTTCATCCTATGAAATTCTAAGGGCCATTCTGACCTGGTATCCACCCTACAGTCAAATATCATTACCTTTTCACTGCTTCAATATATTGTTATAAAATTTTCATGACAAGATCCCTGGCTAGGACCACTTTTATTGTATTTTGCATACTGCAGCAGTTTTCAGGGAAAACAGAAAACAGAATTTCCAATGTATCTCAACCTGTGACAGCAAGTAAAATCTGTGGTTTTGCTATAACATAACATATAAAATGTAAGAAAATATCACATAGGTTCATAAGTTTATAGGTAGGTATTAGGCTATTGGCCCTAGGGCCTATACAAGCCTAGCCAAAAAGGTACCCTGGCTTTTGCCACCCAAGAAAATTATTTTCCTGTGCCCCTGTCAATCAGAGCCACAGAAGTGATCCCCGGGGTGAATTTCCTATTACCCATCCAATCATCAAGATTTTTTTTTTGAAGTGCTAATGAGGAGCTCTGCTTGACATAGATTGGTAGTCTGTTCCAGAATATGGGAAGTCTCTGGGACAAGAATCTATCCATCCAGCGTGTTCTGTTTATTGTGGTGACGAGGTTTAGGTCCCTAGAGTGTGTAGCTCACAGGAATTGGGATTTCTTTAAGTGGACCATGTCCAACAGCTCTGGGTTTGACATAGCTTTGTATGTTAGGCAGAGATCGCCTCTGAGTAGGCGATGTGCAACAGAGTAAAGCTGGAGTTTTTTGAGACGGTCTGCGTAGGGCATCTGTTTGAGGCCAGTAATCCTCTTTGTGAGGTATTTCTGCAGCCTTTCTAGTTGTTGTAGATGTCTTGTGAGGTACATACCAAAAGGGGCGTTGTACTCTATAATGTTTCTAATGAGTGATGAGTAGAGGGGAACAATGACCTCTTTTTTTCTGGATGAGAAACCACGTAGAAGGATTTCCTGACCACTGTGGTGATGTGATTATCAAAGGAGAGACTACTGTCCACCTGTGTCCCAAGGTCTCTTATCACACTTTCGATGTTAAGTAGACTACTGCCTATGTGGTAGTTCATGGGTACAGAGTTTTTACCAAAGGGGATGACAATGCACTTTTTGGCATTGAGCTTGAGACCATGGCTTTGACACCAGGCATCTGCCTCAGTGAGGCCCTTTTGTAGAATGTCCACATCATTAGGAGTTTTGATTATGGCTCCTAGTTTGCAGCCATCTGCAAACTTAGTTAGTCAAAGACCTTCTGTGTTAGCCTGTACTTCAGAGAAGTAGATATCAAACAGGAGAGGACCCAGGACTTAACCCTGTGGTACTCCACTTGTCACTGGTCTGAAGTCTGATTTGGAGTCTGCTACTTTTACAGTGTGGGTTCTGTCAGTAAGCCAGTTGGCAACCCGTCTTGTGACACAGGGATTTATACCTAGTTTAGTGAGTTTATGTATAATTCCAGAGTGGGGGATGGTGTTGAACACCTTGGCGAGATCTAGATAGGTTTCTTTGAAAAGAGTATTATTTGTGGTTTTGTTTTCATGTGAATATGCTAATGATATGATTCAGATAATACTAAGTTTGTAAACCTGGAGAATGCAAAAAAATATATATATATATATATATATATATATATATATATATATATATATATATATATATATATATATATATATATATATATATATATATATATATATATATATATAGGTCCACTTTTAAATGCCGAAATGCCAAAATCTTATCTTTTAAAATAATGTACCCAAAACATCAAGATTTCGGAATCTCGACATTTAAAAGTAGGGGGAAAAAGACAGACACTTAAAAGAAAGTGTTTGCAGGGGGGCAAGCCCCTCTGCACCCCCACACCCCCCCTACTTAAATATACCAACTTCGAGATTGCTCTACAGTGAAGAAAACGGTAATTCTCCTGTTGCATTTACCATTCTCTTTACTGTAGTGTGATCTTGGAGTTGATATATTCAAGTAGAGTCAGTGTGAGGGGTGCAGGGGGGCTTGCCCCCCCCCCTGCAAACACTTTGTTTTAGTTTTTTTTTTCACCTTTAAGTGACGCGATTCCGAAATCTCGATATTTTGGGTACGTTCTTTTAAAAGTCGAGATTTCGGCATTTAAAAGTGGACATATATATATATATATATATATATATATATATATATATATATATATATATATATATATTTATATAAATATATATATATATATATATATATATATATATATATATATATTTTTTTTTTTTTCACTGTGAAACAAATGGCAAAAACAGAGCACTCAAATAACTATCTATGTATGACTACAGGTGGTAGCTTTGTAATGATAAGAAATATCAAATTTATAAGAATAATATGTCATGACCCCCCCCCCAACTACAAAATGCACTTATCTTTTGCTTTATGGTAAAAAGACACATATGCAACATTATCTTCATGTAATGTATTTTTCCTGCACATCAATCTGAACTGGGGGAGGGAGATCATAAGACCTTAGACAAAAGTATATGTATTCTGTTACTTCTGTATTTGAGAAAAATAAACATATTTTTACTATAGTATAATAATATCTAGAAAATAATTATAGACAATTACTGTGCTTTGTATACTGAGCAGATATTTAGCACAGCATCTACAAAGCAAAATGCCAGGCTTTATCAGTAAAGGCATCCAAAGCACTTGTGCCTATGTATAAAAAGTCATATTCAATCCCACTTTGGGATTTCTTTATGAAACATTCAGGAAGTACATATATCTTCAGCTATAAAAACACATAAGACTGCTATTTCCCTCAAGGAATTCAGTGCAGTAGAATGCTGAATTTGACCACACCACTTCAGTTGTGCTAATCTATAGCATGCATACTATAGAATGATGCCAATTGGAAAACAGCTTCTGGTGAAGTACATATGATTTTCTCTCCTAATTTAATGGCTAGTAAGCAAAGTATTTTAGATCTTTATTATTCTCAGCATATTGAAGTTCAACACAGCATCTCCAACAGAAACCAGGTGTAATACAAAATGTCAAACTGTAACAGTAAACACCTCTGAACCAATGGATATGGTGCCAATGTATAAAAGGCCATATCTTAGTACCCCATTCAGAATTTCAGTATAAAACTGTCAGGCAGAAACAACAAGTTGTTCAGCCACGAAAAGCACATAAGATTGTTATTCTCCCCTTAGGGACTTCACAGCAACACTATAATGAATTTAACCTCACCATTTTTTTCTCCAGTCTACGACATGTTATCTATGTATGTTAAAAATGAAGAAACAAATTTTCTAGTAAAAGCCAGCATTTTTTAACATCTGGTACACTGTCAGTTCAGTAAAGATCTTCAGATCAGTTTCATCCAGCCTTTTCAGAAGTCAAATAACCTCTAAGTGCAAACTAGTATAATGCCAGTCAGTGGAAATAAAAGCCCTCAAACACTGGATATGCCATTATTTTATTCTGCATGCCCAGAAGTTCAGTAAAACACCCATAATGGGCAGCAAGTATAATGCAGAATGTTAGACTGTGGCAGTCATTGCCTCAAAAGCAATGAAACTGATGCATATGTATAAAAGGTCATATCCTATTCCCTTTTAAGATTTAATTGTGATCATTTTAAGTATAACAGGTGTTTTTCAGCTGCAAAAAGTGATTAATATAAATATTTCATCCACAGGGGGTTCGGTGAAGTGCTATGCTGAATTTCACCTCATCATTTTAGTTGGTCTAATCATTTGTATATTATCAATTTATGTTAGAAATTAATATATATATATATATATATATATATATATATATATATATATATATATATATACATATACACATCTTTTTTTTCTGGCAAAATATATAGGATTGTTACTTCAAATGTAATGGCAAAGAGCAAAGAAATAAAGAAGTGTTCTAGATCATTATTGTACGCTGCATACTCTGCAACAGAAAACCCACTACCAAAATTGAGTATAATGCAAACCTTTAGTCTGCTACAAGAGATAAAAATGGAGGAACAGGGCAACAAAGTCTTTTGGACTGGAATCCAGAGTACCCTAACTGGGAAGTGGAAAGACTAGAAATGGTGTGGAAATTGTGCTGAGATTCTCTTCTGAAGACAGTGAAGGATGTCATCAGAATAAGTGACAGACTCGTGACTGTCACACTCCAATGTAAAGATAAGACATTCTTCATGATCTCAGCCTATGCTGCTATCACAAAAAGGAGACATTCAGAGGCCAGTTGCAGGATCGGCTTAATAGGAGGAAGTCAAACAGCATGAGGGCCACCTGATCTAGTGATCTAGTTTAGTCAGAAACTCAAATAAAACATGCTGAATAGACAGGTATGTGTCTCAGAGATTGCCCATTCTTTAGAACAGGCTTCCTATTCATATTAAGCAGAGCCTTTCCCTGTCCCTCTTCAGATGCAATTTGGATCAATGGATGTGGAATTACAAATTCACACCTGGGTTAATGCCTATGTCCCTTATGGACAGGGGCAGTCTGTAATATACTCAATGCATAGGCACAAATCCATGCCATACATTGGGTAAAATTGGATTATACTGGCTAGGCATATAAGGGTCCTTAAGCCATATTATCTAGCAATTTTCTATGACCCTATAAACCTATGGTAAAGCAGAACAAAATACATTTTATTTAGGGGGACCAGTATGGTCATATCAGAAAAGACAGAACAGGATATGAGGATTGCCAGAGTCCACATGGTTGTGACAATATTAATAATAAAGGATAGGCTATTCTAGACTTCTGTCTGACAAATGGCTGAAAACTGGCCAACACAAGTTCACCAAGATAGATAGTCAGAAGATCACATTCAAGAGTGGCCAACATGCAACTCAGGTAGACTTACACTTAGTGAGGAAATGGCATTGGATTAAACTCGGAGATTGCAAAGTCATTCCTAGTGAAATAGTCAGGCCCCAGCATAAACCACTGGCGGACACAATCACATGCAAAGAGTGGTCAGAGAAGGTTCTATAGTCAACCGAGACTAGGTTGAAGATTGGCATGTTGACTGGATCGAAAGCACGAAAATTAAAGGAAATGCTCAGAGATCTAGCACCTTGAGAAGAAGAGTCAAAGAAGAACAACAGAATTCCACAATAGCACATGTGAAGACAATATAATAGATATACAGTTGAGCCGGTTACGTAAATAATGTACTTTAGAAAAGCTGTTGGTGAAATGCAGAATTGCAGGATGTTATCTAGAGAAATAAGGAGTGCAAGAAAAAGTGGGAGATAGAAAAGATAGATCAGGCAAAAACAGAACACTGGTTGTTTAACAAAAAGTCTGAGAGAACAGTCAGGCATAGAACAGGTTATCAGAGAAACTTTTACCAAAGTCTGGAAAGTGACCCAACAGATGGCACAAAGAAGTTCTAGTAGATGTAAGGCAATGACAGCAAGATAAAGAAGATAATTGACAAACAATATTCATAAGGGTTGCCAGTGACAATCAACTCACCATTCCAGAGGATATCATGGGTAGATGGCAAAAATAATTAAACAGCTTCTGAATGAAGAAATCCCTAGAGAAATGGTACTACCATGTGCACAAGCTACATGAAAAAAGGAAGGATAACTCACCCTAGAAAAGTACACAGTGCACTAAGGAGGATGATCTGTTTTTAACTGATTTTTTTTATTTATTTCAGTTTGATGACCGGGGAAGTTCACTGGGCCAAGAACAGCCATTTTCAGTGAAGGCCCAGGGAAAAAAGCTCCAGTGACAATTACAAAACAAAAATGCACAAAGCAATATAGTCAATGTACAACAGGCTGAGAGTACATTACAAGGCAAAGAGGTAGAATACAACCATTCAAAGAAATACAATAAAATCATTCAAGGAAGTAAAAGTAATACATATGTGGTAGAATACAATCATTCAAAGAAAGCAGGTTGGGTTTGCAAAAGTAGATCAGAGGGGGAGTGTGCTGAGCAGATGATTGTTTAATCATCTGCATACTGGCTTAGTGAGGACTCAGGGATGGTGCGGTGATAGTTATTGATAAATATATTAAAAAGGCCCTAGGACAGAACCTTGATGCACACCGGTGGGGTTGTGTAGGAAGAGAGAGGTTGAGGATTTCCACTGAACGGCTTGTTGTCGTCTGGAGAGGTAGCTAGAGAATCAGGCTATGGTGGATGGTGAAACGTTGAGAGAAGAGAGCTGGGATAGGTGTATGCAGTGGGAGACAGTGTCAAATACATTGGATAGATCTAGGAAAAGGGTTAATACAAATTTACTAGAGTCACAAGCTAGGTTAATGGTCTTGAAAAAATGAAAGAAGGGCAGTCATGGGACTATGGCCTTGGTGGAAGCCATGTTGAGTGGGGGTGAGAAGATTATTATGAGTTAGGTATGGCATCAGTTGTCAATAATACATTTTTCCAGGATTTTAGAGAGTGGGGAAAGTATGGCAATAGGCCTGAAACTGGTGGTGTCAGTATTTTTACCACCCTTATGGAGTGGGATGATGTATGCAAGTCACCAGATAGAAGGGACATAGGATTCTTGGATGGATCTGTTTATTAAGATGGAGATGGGAAGGGCAATACTATCAGCAGATATTTTGAGGAAGGATGATGGTAAATTATCAAGTGCATTGCGGCAAGGTTTAAGTTGGAGAAGTTTTTTTATTGTGCTTGCAGAGATAGGTTTTAGGTTGAAAGGGGGGTATGTAATTAGAGGGGTAGGGGCAGTTAGAGTTCAGATTGGGGGGGTAAGGGAAGGAGGAGGACAGTTTAGCTATACAGTCCACAAAGAAGGAGTTGAATAGATTGGCAGTTATAAGATCGGTGAGGTTAAGACTGGGACAGGGGTTATCTTCATTTCCTGGGTGGTGGAGGGAGGAAATGGAGTTCCAGAATTCTCTAGGGTTGGTTGAGTGATTGGATTGAAGTTTGGAGTAGTATGCTTTGCGGTCTCAAGTTATTAGTTTTTTTACACAGTTGTGGAGTTGTTTGAATTCAAGTAGGGTATTAGGATGTTTGTTGTTTTGGTATTGTTTCCATTTTTTTGTCTCTTTGGAGCATAGTAAGTTTAGCTTCTTTTGATATCCATGGAAAGGTTTTGACTTTGACATGTTTGGCTCTTAGAAGAGCATGGTTTTTGAGTAGGTTTGAGAAGTTTTTGTTAAAGTAGGTGATGGCGTGGTCAAGGGGTAGGGTTCTTAAGGGGGTCCAATCAGTAAGTTTTAGACATTCTGAAAAAGTTTGAGGGTTAAAGTAGGAGAGGTCATGAGTTTGAATGTAGACATACTGCTTTTGTAGAGAAGAGGGATGATGGTCAGCGAAGGCTGGCAGGTGGTCGCTGAGAGGGTCTGGAAGGATTCCTGCACTTCAGATAAGGTTGGGATGGGATGTTAAGATCCAGTCAATGATGGTGCCAGAGGCCCCATCTTTGTTTGGCCTGGTCAGAGAGTTTATTAGTTGGGTGAATTTGAAGAGTTTGATTATTTGAGATGGAGTTTGTGAGTTTATAGTGGCCCAGTTGATGTTCATGTCACCTAGGATATAGATTTCAATTTTTATGTTAGAGGAAAATCCGGAGAGAATATCTTATAGAATTGGGATATTATTGCCTGGGGGGATAAGAGAGCGGCTATGCATATGGACTTGTGATTATTGACTTTTAGTAGAGCTACAGTTATTTCGGCACTGGAGAAGTTTGGGATGTTATTGGTGTATGGGGTAACAATATAGGAGGAGGAGTGGATTGTGGCTACACCTCCACCTTTTTTGTTAAGTCTGTCAATGCAAATCATTTGGTAGCTTGGTGGAAGAATTTCATTGTCTTTTATGCAGGGTTTAAGCCAGGTCTCTGAGATGGCGACTATGTCAGGGTGGTGTAGGAAAGCCAAGCGTGGAGGTTAGGGATTTTATTTTGAAGGCTTTGTGCATTGAATGTAGTGAGGCAAATAGATTTGGGAGTTTGAGAGTGTGTGGGAGTGGATGTAGCAGCTTGTGTGGTGGTAGTGGGCCCAAGGTTGGGGTGGATATCACCGAGAGTGAGAGGGAAATTTGGTGGAGAATGAGTGTAAGATAGGTTAATGTAGAAGGAGAGTTTGAGTGGTGGTAAGGAGTGGATTTGTTGTTGGGAGGTTGTAAGGGTGAGATATGTAAGAGTGGGATAGGTAGGATTCTGTGTTTGAATAGTAGAGCTGGGTTAGAGTAGTCATGTTCATGAGTTATACAGGTGAAGGGTGGTATGGCAGTATGTTGGAAAGTGGTTGTGTAATGTGATGGGGAGGTATGAGAGGGGTTAGGGAGTTGTGTGAGGTAAGATAAGCGAGGGTGGTTAGCAGGGCTGAGAGGCTTGTTAGGTTTAGTAAATATGATGTGGTAGGGGACATTGTTTAGGTTGGGTGAGGATTTTAAGTGTGGGAGGAGTGTGTTGGGTAGAGAGTAGTGTAAGTGGATAGTAGAAGATGTGGGAGGAGTTGGGGATGGATAAATGAATAGGTAGTGGGTGGGAAATGGGGGCAGGGTAGGGGAGCAGAGTTAGCCCTCAGGATGAACAGAGCTGGTTGAGTCAGAGAAACAGCTGCATCTCGACTGCAGAAACAATCACTTACATACAGTACAGGTCAGTACGTGGAGTAGCTGTACTTTAGTAGTTAAAATACAGGAGAGAGGCTATTTTCTATCAGGTTGATCTGCAAAATGTCAGTTTAAGTAGCTGGATATGATGGATGTCTAACATGTTACTGAAATGTAGTAATTTCACACTTAGATGAATGTTTGTATAGCTCTAGGTTATACAGAGAGCATGCCGTTGTAAAGGCTGGCTGGTTGGGTAATGGCTAAACAGTTCTCCTGTTTGAGTTGCTGCTTAGGCACATAAAGGCACATAAGGTAGGAAATAAATAGGAGGGGACGGTAGGGGGTGGGAGCAGGCAGATCTGACCTAGAAGTGTGTGCTTTCCACTTACTGAACTCACTTAGGTTTAGGCAGATAAGGTTACAACTTTTTGTAGTCAGGAAAGGGACTTACATAAAGTTTTAAATTAGATTGTCACTGATTGCAGCTTAATGCATGGCCAACCACACTTTGTTATTTTCCCAAGACATTAATTATTTTCCCAAAAGAATAGCAGCAGAGAAAAAAGATATCCTAAAAATAACAGACCAATAACTTGCCTTACAGCAATGTATAAACTATACACTGGAATTGATGCCATCAGAGTTTATAGTCATTTAGAAGAAAACTCAGTCATGGCAATAGAACAAAAGGGTAACAAAAGAAAGTAATACGGAACAGACGATCATTTGTTGTTAAATAAAGTCATAATGGAGAATTGTAAAAAGGGAAAGAATCTAAGCATGGCATGAATAGACTACAAAAAGCATTTGACAACATTCCACATTCATTGATAAAAGAGTGCTTACAAATGTATAAGATAGACCCTACATTGCTTGATTATACTACAGTGACCATGAAACAGTAGCAAACCACTTTGCAGCTAAGCCATGATAAAAGACAAATTATTATCCCAGGGATAAAAATTCAAAGGAGGATATTCCAGGGTGACTCTTTGTCAGCACAGCCCTTTTGTCTTGCCCTTAACCTATTAAGCTTCCTACTTAATCATTTAGGTCATGGCTACCATTTGGCTCCCAAAAAACAACAAAGTGTAAAGACTTCTTATCTTCTTTTCGTGGATGGTTTAAAACTGTATAGTTCATCAGATCAGGAACTGAAAACACAACTGCAAATGATCAAAACTTCCTCAGACAATATAAGAATGTCATTTGGTCTTGATAAATATGCAAAAGCAATGTTTTAAGCAGGAAAGCTGTAGCACAAAGAAAATACCAGTCTGGGACAGGAATGTGATATAAATGAACTTGAGCAAGAGGGGTGTATGAATATTTGGGAACTGATGAAGGATCAACAATAAAACATGAACAATTGTAAATAAAACTTAGTAAGGGATATTTTAGAAGACTAAAATTAATACTGAAACAGCCTTGACATATAGGAACAAAGTTCAAGCTATAAACCAATTTGATCTCCCTGTTCTGACTCACAGCTTAGGGGTGACTGACTGGCCCCAAACAGTATTGGATCAGTTGGACAGGAAAACAAGAAAAATGCTTCATGCTTATCAAATCCTTTATAAAATTCTATACCAAGATTATATATTTTCTGTTCTGAAGTAGGTATGGGACTCCTCAAATTGATTACATGCATAGATCTGTTGTCATAGGAATGCATACATATTTGCTGATCTCAGAAGATCCAAACATAGAGAAAGTTTTAAAACATGAGGAGAATAGATCTAAGATTAGTCCCCTGCTTAGTTTAGCAGAAGCATATTGGTGTCAAGTGAGAATGGAAATCAAACTCGAAGTAGATAAAAATCAGGCAACAACTGAATGTGCCAAAAAACAGAAGAAAAAAAATAAGCTGAAAGATCATGTAAGAAGGCAAGAAATGTGGAAAATGCATAAATTTAGCTGTAAGTACAAAACATTCCTGGAACAACCGTATGTTGATAAGGATTTAATGCAGGAATGGTAAAGGAGAGACAAATTTAAACCAAAAGACAAAAGGTTAATATTGGTGACCCAAGATAGTAGACTATGTACACATTGATTTACAGGATCAGACATTTCATTCCACATCTGGACCCAACAACAGTGGCTTGCATATTGATAATGTCCCTTTTAAACTCCTACAATGCTCACTAGCTCAGTCTAGTAGTAAAAGACATGATGGTCTTGCAGCAGGTGCAGATGTCTGTGGCATGACCAATCACATAACTCCAATTCTGCATGATTTGTACTGCTGTCAATCACTGATAGACGTGGTTTTAAAATATTGACTCTTACCACCCATGATCTTCATAATCTGGGTCATACTCATTTAAAGGAGCTGCTGAAGTCATATACATCTATGAGCATTAGTTGAGGGACTGATATCTGTTTCAAGGGCCTACCTTAAAATATCTGGTAAACTATCCTTTGTCCACAATGCTCCATTCATTTGGAATCAGCTTAATCCTTGATTAAGGAATTCAGTTCTGATTACTATTTCAGGTGATTTCTGAAATACCGTTTGTATAGAAAAGTCTACATTTCATGGGTTCATAGGTGTGTACTAGTCTAACAACCACTAGGGCCTTTTTAAACCTAGCCATGCATCCCAAATTTCTGACAAGTTCTCGTACCTTTGATAAGTGTAAGCAGGGGCTTGGGAGATTAAACATTTGTAACCAGGGGCCTGAGAGCTAAGCATTTTACAGGCTTTTTGTGCCCATTAGAAACATAGGTGCCATACCAGTGATGAATTTCCTATTACTCATCCAATTATCCAATTTACACTTGAATTGGGTTAGGGAGGAACTCTGCTTTACATGGATGGGGAGCCTGGTTCAGAAAAGCAGTAGTCTCTGGGATACATGTCTATATCAGATGAATAAAAAATCCGTTCATCGAATACAGAATAATAGAAACATCATGGAAATTGAAATCGGTATTGTGGGGAGCTGTGCCCCCCAAACCCCCTGCTAAATATATATATTCTAACTCCGAGATTGCACTACAGTGAGGAAAGGGCAAATACCCTACTCCTCACTGTACTGAGATCCCCACAATATCATTTTCGATGCCCGTGAAGCTTCGATCTTTATGCATTCGATGAACGTATTTTTCGATCATCTGATATAGACCCCTGGGATACATACCCATCTATCCTGCAGGTCCTATTTATATCATAGGCAGGGTTTAAGTATTTAGAAAGGGTGCTACTGTTGCTTTTTTTTTTTTGCAAACATGCAAAAGGTTTATCAGGGTGATGTCCAATAATGCCTTGTATGCCAGGCATAGATCTCCCCTCACTAGCCTTTAAGAGACAGAATACAGAGGTAGAGGTGGTTTGCACAGGACATGTTACTTGCACCCTCTATTTTTTTAGGGAGGAACCTCTGTGGAAATTCCAAATGTTGAATGTGTCTGGTTAGGTACATATGTACCAAAGGGGCACTGTACTCAGTGACAGGTCTGATGAATGCTGAATATAGTGGAACAATGACCTCCTTGGACCTAGATTCCATGCATATGTTTATAAGTCGCCCAATATAGAATGATTTCTTCACTAATGTAGACACATGTCAGTCAAAGGCTACATTACTGTCTACATGTGTTCTCAAGTCCAGGACTACTGTGTCAGCTCTTAGGGGTGTGTTGTCAATATGATAGTTACCAGCAGTGGATGACTTCCCAAAGGATACAATTATGCATTTCTTTATAAAACAAAACCAAACAGCAGTGCAAAGGATAAATGCCTCATTGAATGAAAAGAAGCTTAAATAAAATAATCCAACAGTGTATACAACGAAGCAAACATGTAGAAAGACCGTAAAAGTAAACTTCAAGCACGTTTAAAAGTAAACCTCAAGCACGTTTATTATTATCAAGTGTAATGAATTTTTAATTGAAGGTTTTATATCTGCGTATATATATATATATATATATATATATATATATATATATTTTTTTTTTTTTTAATCATAAAATGTTGTTTTTTATTTGCATATTTGCTTTCATGGTGAAAGTTAGTTATAAAGTTGTGTTTTATATGTGCTTAAGGTACAACCCAATGTTTTTTATCATGTGATTTTTTTATCATGTGACTTTCATCATGCAGTTTGATTGGCCAGGTTGTTGTATTTAAACTTGGTTATGGGGTGTGCAATATTTTAAAACACAAAAAGCAGGTAAAAAAACAAGTAAGGTTACTCAGCAGGCTGTTCAATATTAAAATTCCAATTTAATGAACGCTTTCAAAGGGGTCAGTGCCCCAACTTCATCAGACAAAACAAAACTTCAACCTCACATCCTTATATACTCATACATTCATTATTTAATTATTAAATGTAGGAAAGCATTTGAATGCATGGGTTTCCTATAAATTGTAGTCTTATATATGTGATTAACTCTATCCTTTGCTAAATTTATGTCAAGGAAATTAATGCTTTCCAACCCTATATTGTATGTAAATTCTAAGAAATCAGTCATATCAGTAATGCTTGCTATAAAAGTCTCGATACATCTTTCCTCACCCTGTCATATCAGGCACATATCATCCTGATACCTAATATACCATAACACATTTTCTTGAAACAAAGCATTATTAAACAATAAGGTTCTTTCCCAATATGCCATTACATAATTTTTAGGTAGAATGGTGGTGAATTGTAAAATTGAAAATTAATAATTAATAAATCAATACAAATAATGGTAATAAACTGAGGTGGTCAAAGCCAAAATAAATGTACTCAAATATGTATAGTATTAGTGTTTTATATAGAGGGAACTATTATTAGATACAATGTGTATTATATTGTATTATGACAAATAGGGGCATGTATATGGAGACATGCATAAGCAACCTAACTTTTCATGGCATATATGTATGATAATGAAATTTGGTAATCAGAGTATTGTTGGAGTATTTTATATAAATTGTAACATATGCAATACGAACGCATGTACTGTATCCAACATGGTTTTTAAAAAAGTAGTTTGTAAGTTTGCATAAAGGGTTAGCAATTATGTGTTGTAATTATTATTGACGCCAAGGCTTTTTAGTAAAATTTAATTTATTTTATATTGTTTTTAATAGTAGTATTTAATAGCATTTTGTATAAACTATGTTCATTGGTTTGAATGCATATAAGTATGTACTAATGTTATATTTTATGCTCTTAAACAAGGAAGAAATAGATAAAGTAGGGTAATTAAGGAAGATAATTGAATAATTAAATAACGAATGTATGAGTATATAAGGATGTGAGGTTGAAGTTTTGTTTTGTCTGATGAAGTTGGGGCACTGACCCCTTCGAAAGCGCTCATTAAATTGGAATTTTAATATTGAACAGCCTGCTGAGTAACCTTACTTGGTTTTCACCTGCTTTTTGTGTTTTTCGCTTGTTTACTTTGTCGATTCAGTACATGTGCAATATTTTGGTGTGATGAAGCTAACTGTGAAAGTGCTTACCTGTTCTTTTGCACTGTGTTTGCTTTAATAAACGTGAAGTTTACTTTTATGGTCCTTCTAAGTGTTTGCTTCATTGTATACACTGTTGGATTATTTTATTTATGCATTTCTTTATATTTAGTTTTAGTCCATGGCTCTGACACAAGTTATTTGTTTGTGCCAGCCCTTTCTGGAGAACATTAGTGCCGGTGGGAGATTCTGTAACTGCTCTTAGTTTGCAATCATCTGCAAATTTGGTCAGCCAGAGTCCCTTGACATTGATCTTGACTTCTGAGAAGTAATCATCAGCAATCTGTTATTTATTTCCTGTCTTATTTTTACGCAGTGGAAAACAATTTGGTATATTTATATATCTATCATGGTCCTTTGTATCCTCCACATTTGTCACAGCACCAATATTCATGTCATTCTCATGTCAGGGTCATTCTAAATGAATTTGTTTAACTAGGTAATCTACTGAGACCATATTGTTTCTTCAGAATAAGTCAGAGTTAATTGTGACCATCATTCAAAACAAGCAAAATGCCAACCCTTCAGAAATATACTATTACTTGGCAACATAAGTTGCACTTTACATAACCTAGCCTAACTCAGCGACCATAAAGTTTAATCAGTATCAATGGATATGCCTTTCACACGCTATATACCTATAGAATATTGCTGTCAGATGAGCCTAATTTCTAACTTTATTCCCACATTAACCAAAATTTCTTACTCTTCTATCTGTAACATTTTATCTACTTTTCTTCCTGAGTCATCTCTCCTCTAAAGTGCTTAGTAGTTCTTTATTATCAAATTTAATTGCAGAGTCTTTTCATATTCGTAACAAATGTTACAACTGACATCATTATCTAAATGCTGAAAACTGTATGCTAAATGTATTCTGTGCAAAAAAAAATCATCTGTATATTATCAATACTGATGATACCATTACAACAAAATACATTAGTGCAAATACCATTCTGTGTGCATCTGTGAAAATGTAAAAGCTTATAAGCTTAAGGCTAGATAGCCTTTGTCAACCTTAGTCACGTCACCCTTGTAATGATAAGGACAGAATAGTTCCCTGTAACTAGGGGATCATCAGCATTATTATGTTATTCTCAATTTCTAAAGGGATGCAGATGTACAACAGTTGCTGTCCTTTTTTATGCTTATATTACGTTTTGTGCATATCATTTTGTATGTGTGTATAAACAATCTAGACCTATTTTACAAAATTATGACAATACATATGTATTTTCAATGTCGAAATATATGTGAACACATGAAATCTGAAATCTTATGCATGCCTATATAACAATGCTGTATGCAAATACTTTTATGAATACAATGTTGCATGGAACCATTCCTGGGAATGTCACCTGCAGACTGAGCCTGGAATAAGTCCTGTTTGATCAGTGCTACCAGGATAAGCAAATTATAAATAAATAAATAGAAATAAATATTGCACACGAGACATTGGGCTGGATTCATGAACGCCTGCACTAAGTGTACATAACTTGTATTCAAGAAAATCCCTACCACATTTTTTGTGCTGTCTAGTTACTCAGAAGGATTACACTAAGCATATACATAGTTTGTGCTGTCTAGTTACTCAGAAGGATTACACTAAGCATATACATAGTTTATACGTTGTGATAACCTTTATGAATCCCCTTCAGTATTTAAGGCTGCACAAAAATCAATAGGGAAACTAAAATTATGAGGAAGAAGGTGGGAGTTATGCTTGTGTTGCCTTTTCACTCAGAATGGTGTGCACTTAGTGTAGGTGTTAATGAATTCAGCCCATTGTTATATTTTGCAGCTCACTTTTACAACTTCTTAAGCTGTTATATGACTCTTTGGTTTCCGGTAACTTAGAAATCACTTCCATGCTCCTATTAGAGTGAAGCAAATGATTGCTCATGACCACCGTGTGCTGGTTTGAGAAGCTTCTCTACATCAAGAAGCTGTTGATCTCCTACATGCCAATTTTCCAGCTCTGTTCAGCTTGGGTGGGGCTGTTAGTGGATTCACAGATTAATTTTTAAACACCTGTCCTTTATTTATTAAAGCTCACTGCTTTGGAATTCACCCTCTCCTTGGCTACAGGCTCATGAAAATGAGTACATGTTTAGGAGCTCTCTGAAGAATTTATTTTGGATAGCTTTTTTAACTCTGAAGTTTGTAACCTTTCCAATAGCCTCCTTAGGTTCTTCCTCTTTTCTATGCTACTGAACCTTTGTGTTACCAAAGAAAGAGCTGAACCTGATTTCTATTCCTTCAGATACTATCACATTCCTTATTCTGGATATTATTTCTCTCACTACAGTACTATGCATCCACTTTGCATCTATACAGCACTATCGTTACTTAGCCTCAGTGATAACTACAACCACTCCAATTTTATTGGCAGCCATATGTGCAGAGCACAATCAGGGCCCTTGGTGAAGTCTAGCAGAGCTGGTGTAAGATCATGTGATACCCTATACAGTTCCCAGGACTGGCAGCCCTCCACAGCCCAAAGCTGAGGACAAAGAAAAAGGTACTCTGCTTACTATATAACTGCAGAACTATATCAAACAATTGCTAAAAATGTAGGACAATGTCTGCTACAGTTACTGAAGCACTCAGCTCCAAGAATGCATTATCAGGATTAAAGAAGCTGCAATTTCACTCACAGCTTCTTATTTCAATGGCAGCATTGTACTCATGCCCCATTGGCAACTTCCAATTGTTCCCTATAAAAGCATGAGTCTGGGGCAGCTGCACCCCCCCCCCTTCCTGCTCTAGTTACACTTTGAAGTCTAGTCACATTTACTGGTACACTCTTGTCAAGGTTTCCTGTAGCAAAATCATAAAACAGGATATAGAGTGACTTGGGAGGGTGGCCTAATGGTTAAGGTGTTTTCCTTACAAACACAAGGTACAGGGTTTGAGTCTCACAAGGGATAATTGGCTAGGCTTACAATGGCTCGCAAGGCAGATAACCTAGTACTAACCTGTGAACCAATCAACTTTGTCTGAAAGCGCCATCATCCATGAATCATACTGGTTGTTGTCTTGGAGAATTACATCTTCTAGAAAAGCAATTAGCCTTCCTCTCAGGACTATTTCCATGCAAACCTCTCAACCTCATACAGCAAGAAATCTGGATAAAGCCTAAGATAATGGGGGACAGAAGCCCAAAAGTAGGGACAGATTTTAAATATAGGTTCATAGGTTCATAGGTTGGTACTAGGCTATCGGCCCTAGGGCCTATACAAGCCTAGCCATAACAAACTAGCTATATCTTCCCCCACTATTTACTTCCTGGACCCTGTCTAGCAGGAGGAGAGAGTGATCCCCGGGGTGAATTTCCTTTCTCCCATCCAATCGTCAAGGTTCCTTTTGAAGAGGACCAAAGAGGCACTCTTAAAAACATAAAAAGTTGCCACAGTATTTGTGCTGGCATGCATTTTCTGGAGGATAAGAAGTATGCTCCCTGCATAAGTGTAGGGCATAAAGGTAATGGACATACACTCCCAACTCAGAGCTGAAGTGCCCCTGGAGAACTATGACCCCCAGTAGAATGAAGGAAATGTACATCCAGAAAAAGGAAGGAATGAAGAGAAGGAGAGGAACCTCTTGGCAAGTACAAAAATATTACCCATGCAAAAGGAAGAAAAAGGGGTTAGGAGGGAAGGAGGGAGTGAATACTACAACAGTGAAAAGGACAGCTACTGTTGCAGCAAGATTTTGTAAAAATGTACCAAGTCCCTCTATATCACTGTTGCAGTATTTATCACCTCTGGGTGAGTACAAAAGCTACAGGGGAAGGTAAGGAGGAGCCCTCCCACAAACCCATGCAGGATAGCTTTGACAAAACCTGCCCTGGCCCTGGAAATGACATCCAATTTGTCATGTTTTGTGAATATGTGAACTGAAGACCAAGTAGTTGCTTCGAGGATGGAGCTGGTGTCCAAACCTTTGAAGAAAGTCCCTGAGGAAGCCATTGCTCTAGTAGAATGAGCCTCATGAAAGCAGACACCCATTTGCAACAGTAACGAAAGAGCACAGTTCTGAAGAAGCCTACATTGAGTAGGTGAAAGCGCTTAACTCATTTGTGCTTTATTTTTCTTACAAACAGCCAAACCCACTGTTCTGGTATGAAAAGTTGATCATATTTACAAAAGGCCTTTGTTTTGTCTAAATAATACCTGAGCTGTCTACATAAATCCAAAGTATGAAGAACCTTTTCACTAGCAGATTGTGAAGAAGGAAAAAAGAAGTTGGATAGACTGATTACGGGACAGCTCATTAACCACTTTGGGCATAAAAGAAGGATTTGTATGGACAGACACCCTGTCTCTATGAAAAACAAAAAGGGAAGGACCACCATTAAGGACTGGCACTTCAGATATCATTCTGGCAAAGGTTAAAGCAACAAATAAAACAGTCTTCCAGGTGCAATGTTGTGAAGAAGAAGAAGCAGGCTCACAAAGACCCCAGGTCAGGTTTTCAAGGACAAAATTAAGATCCCAAGAAGGAGGAATGGGTTTTCTTAGGGGTCTAATATGAAGAGCACCTTCAAAAAATGCTTGATCTCCAACCTAGAAGCCAAAGGAGAAGTAAGTTGCAGACAGGCAGGAACTGCTTAAACGTGGCCTTTCACTGAAGAATATGTCAAGCTAGCATGTAGTAGTTCACAGAGATAAGAAACAATCAAGAGGACCTCTACTGAAAAGGGGTCCTGGTGATATTTAAGACACCAAACAGAAGATCTCTTCCATTTGGACATGTGATTTTCTGGTATTGGGTTTCCTGGCCTCCTGCAGGAACCTAAATACATCCTCAGAAAACTGGTTTCAAAAAGGAATCAAAACCCTATCGTCCAAAGCATCAAATGAGGGTGAAGAACAGTCCCTTTCTCCTCTGTGAGAACGCCCATGTGGTGCGGTAACTTGTGATGATTGCCCCTGGCCAGATGGAATAAGAGGAGGAACCAGTGCTGTCTGGGCCTAAAGGAATTCACCAACAAGATTTCTGGAGACTCCTTCTCAGTTTTGTAAAAGGACCCTTGAAAGAAGAGGAAAGGAAGGCACAGAGGAACATTCCCTTCCAAGAGAAAGACGTGGTGTCCACCTTCCCAGCCAAAGGGCTTGGGACTCTGGAAGAGAAATGAGGGAGATGCCTGTTTAGAGGGGAGGCAAAAAGATCTAACTGAGGAATACCTCACCAATGAACTATGTCCAGAAACACATCCCTGTGAAGCAGACATTCGTTAGGCTGTGTCCTGGACCTACTGAGAAAATCTACCATAAGACTGCACTCTGAAAGTATATAGATTGTCTATAGACCTGCAAGTTGATGGCTACTTCTCATGCCTGAAGGGCTAACCTGCAAAACAGGTAAGTCCTTGTGCCCCATTGCTTGTTGATGTACCACACAACTGTGGTGTTGTCCATATAAACCCTAAAGGGACCCGGGACCCTGATTGCATGAAAAGCATGAAGGGCTAGAATGAGAGCCCACATTGCCTTAATGTTTATGTGATTCATCCTCTGCTGAGAGAACCAAAGGTCCTGCACCTTCAGGGTGCCTAAAATAGCTTCCCACCACCTCATATCTGACTTGTCTGTGAATAGTTCTTGAGATGCGTGAGGAGGGTGAAAAGGAATACCTGGACTGAGAGGTATCTGTCAAATCCACCACTGAACTTCCAGTTTGAGACAGGGTAGCAGAGCAATGAGATGGTCCTGTGGATGGCGGAGTTGAAGCTACACTGATTTTAGGTACCACTGAAACTTCCTCATATGAAGCTTGATCAAGGGAAGCATTGGGGATAGAGGAGACCATGTACCCCCAGAGCTCTGAGAAACTCTCTGGCCAGAAGAAAGGACGGGGGAGCAGGGACAGAAAATAATTTGTGAGGGACAAAACCTTGGAGGCAGGAAGTCATGAAAGCATTGGAACAGTCTGGAACCTGCAGCCTAGGAAAAAGTGTTCCTGAGATGGAGTCAACATTGACTTGTGAAGGTTGACAGTAAACCTCAGGCTGTGCAACAGAAGCTGAGTAAAATGAACATCCTGCAACTGCTTGGAATAAGATGAAGCCTGCAGCAAGAGATCATCCAAATAAGGAAGTATCTGAATGCCCTGAAGTCTGCAAAAGGTGACTACAGGAGCTAGACATTTGGTGAACACCCTTGGGGCTGTGGAAAGCCCAAAGGGCAAGCACAAACTGAAAATGAGAGGAAGAAACAGAAGTATCTCCTGCATGGAGGGTAGATGGGAATGTGAAGGTAAATGTCCTTCAGATCCAAAGAAACCGGAAAGACTTGGGCATGCAACAGAGGAAACAAAGTCTGAAAAGATAGCATTCAGAAGGAAGGCACTATGAGAAAGGTGTTCAGAAAGGAAAGATCCAAAACAGGTCTCCAAGATCCCTCTTTCCTGGGGACTACAAGCATCTGGAGTAAAACTTCAAACACTTTTCTGTTTGTGAAACTGGTACACTGACACATCAAATCCTGCAATACCCCTAGAAAATGAGGAAGCTGTTCTGTCAAAGGTTGAAGAATTGTGGAAAAGGAGGGAATGACCTTCCAGGTCATAAAGTAACCCTAGCAGATAATGGAGAGAACCCAGATGTCTGTGGTGATCAACTGCCAAACTTGGAGACAGCGGAATCTAGTCAACAGGAAGGGTGGGCAGACAGTCAGATAGCTGTAGATTTGTCAGGAAAGAAATGCTTTTGGAGCCAGGGCATTTGAGTAGGATTAGCAGAGAAAACTCACTTAGAAACCTTCGTACCTTTGGAAGACTGTTTAGGTAGCCTACACAAAACAAGCAGTCTTACTAGGGTAGTTCCTCTGAAACTTGGGAAAAGGGAAGACAAAGATCTGCTTCAAAATTTTCACAAACTTACCTTGATCCTGTAATGTCTTGAAAAGGTCAGCCACAGCACTACCAAACAAATTCTGTTTATCCAAGGGAGTGTCCAGAAGTTTTGCTTTGCTTTCATCTGGCAAGGCCTATAGGAAACAGTCTCACACCTTGTTGCTGGTTGTGATATACTAATGGCAGAAGGACTGTATACTGAAAGGCATAATACTGTGGCAAGACCGTTGCACTGGGGATTGTGCAAACATTATGGTAGTGAATTGGCCAAAAAACACTGGAAACATGAGCCACAAAGCATCACAGACAATGATGAAGTTTATATCACATGGGATCACCTATTACCAACAGTTCAAAAGATAGATGCTAGAAAACCAGATATAGTGGTCCATGAAAAGATGACAAAAGTAGCATTGATCATTGAAATCACCACACCTAGTGACTACACTGTGTTGCACACAGAGAGACACAAAGTCATAAAATATCAGGATCTGCAGGCAGAAACGAGAGCAACGTGGAAGAAAGATACTCCGACAGTTCCAATAGTAGCAGGAGCAATGGGTTTTATAATAAAGAATCTACAATTGTATTTAGATATGTTAGCAATCCATGTAACCCTGTACGAACTGCAGAATGAGTCATTACTGTGCACATTGTGGGTGCTGCAAAGAGTACTTTTGGCTGACATCAAAGATTGAAACAATACTAATTTCATGAACTTTAATTGTACTTTGACTTAGGAATGGAGTGCATTCCCATCATGGTATTAGAAACCCAAAAGATTTGGAGAAATTAAAAAAGAGTGAAGCCAAAAGTAGCGCCTCATCACAGATCCGAAGGCAGTAGCCCTAGACGATACATCTGCTGCATCATAACTTTATTTAAAAGAGTCACAGGCAATCTGCGAGGTGAAACTGAGCAAGAAGAGAGATGAGGCTTTACCCTCAGAGTCAGGCACATCAGAAACAAACTTCCCAACCTGGGAAAGAAGAGTCACTATGTACCTTGTTGTATCAGTCTGGTAATTGATGGCCCTGAAGGCCAAGGTAGCAGATGTGCATACCTTTTTACCAGTCCTCTCCATGGTTCTACTGTCCTTATCCAAAGGAAGGAGCTTGGAAGAAGGCAATAGCCTAGAAGGCATATCAATAGAAACCAAAATCACTGCAGGATCAGAGGAAGGGCATTTATAAAGGAATTTACAGGCATCCAGCATCTTATAGCACCTGACAGGTTTCTTAGAGTCTGAAGGCTGGGAGTCTGGTGCCAGGGAAGCAGCAGAAAAGATATCTAATACAGCAGCCAATACAGGAGGGATGGCTGAAGATCTAGGAGAGTCCGTTTGTAATAACTCATAATACCTGTTCTGGACATCCAAAACTTGGGACAAATCCTATTTGAAATGCTCCATCCTATGTAGGACTGCATCACCAAAGGAAAGCTCTTCCAGAGGAGAATCAGATCTGACAGATTCCTCCTCCTCAGATCCATAATCTAAAGGTGAAGGTGACTGGGAGGAACAGGCCAAGGAGTTAGCCTCAGAATCAGAATCCCCAGCTGAAGACTCTGAGCCCTAGCCCTTTTAGGGATAGAGGACCAAGGATGAGCAGGGACTGAAATTCCCTGCAAAGGCTTAAACACAATCAAGACAGTGAGCAAGCCTGTAAAGTCCTGACATTCCCTGTGGAGTTCCCATGGAGTAGGCAGCACATGTTTAGTTTTTTTGGCTTTTCTTCACAGGGACATCTTCTCTGACAAAATATGGTGGTTTGGCCCCCTACCTAGATTCAGTCAATGTACCCAGCACCTCTACCCATACAAGAGTTTGAGGAATCCCCTTAGGCCCCTTGGAAATGATGTTTGCAACACCTCTGAAGATGTGTGAGAAGCAGGTTCTGTACTGGCCTCTGAGAAGGTTGCTGCATAGGAAACAGAAGGTAACACCGTGATGTCCTCTGAGTTCTCACTCACCTCAAGAGAGATGTTCAGTGGAGGTTGGACAGCAACAGGCTCAAACCTTGATTTCTTGGCCTTCTTCTTAAGCAGTGGCTGAACCTCAGAACAAGCAGATTCTACCATGGTACCTTGGGCCAAAAGCTTGAGATGATGGCTGTCAAGAGAAGAAAGATAACTGCTCAAAGTATTGGGAACAAAAGCTTGACAGATGGAACACTGTGTCTGGTCATAGGAAGCACCTAAGCAAAACAAGCACCTATCATGGTAGTCTTCATGGGGAATCTGCCTCCCACATTGAACTTTCCCTTTCATGGATAATGTGTAACACAGTAAATAATACAAGGAAAAGGAAAAATAACTCCAGT
>NC_056743.1:1738187645-1738210145 GCF_019279795.1 Protopterus annectens
TTAAAAAGAAGAAAACACAAACCGAACTGCCAAAACATAAATCGCATTTTACAGTTTTTAGTGGTCCACTGTCACAGCCAGCAATGAGCCAGGTATTAAGCCATAATCTTAGGCATTTCTGGGCTACAAAAACGATTGCATTTGTTTTTTGAGACTGACTTTGAGCCTCCTGCTTTTGCAGACCTGACCCAACACAACTAGTGCAAAGCTAAAGGATTTAAAGATGGTCTCAGTTGAAATGCTTATATTCCTTCCACCACTAGTTTTAACAGAGGAATAAAAAGATACTTGCCTGGTGGGTATACTGTTACCTATTACAGGACAACTTCTTCATCACCTATCCTTCGTAATCATTGCACACAAGTTTGGTACTGTATTAAAACAGCACTGCAACACAATTCATTTTTTTGCTTTACATGAACTGTTGCACATAATGTATTTATAATACTATAAGCTTGTGAACTCCTTGTCTTCTCAAGTACAACTTTATAACATACTTATGTGTATTACTTGCCTTACTTTGTACTGGTCGCACACAAGTGTGCATTACACAGCCTGCTGTGCAGTAATATACCCTTGTGTAATAAGTGTCTTACACTGAAATACTAGAGCAGGGTACACTGTTTGTGTTCATAGCTCTCATTCTCTTAGTGCAAGAAATCTAGACAAAATGTAAAATAATGGAGGGTCAAAGGTCAAAAAATTGCGACCCATTTTAAATGTTATTCTTATAAAATTAGAAGACTGCTACAATAACAGGATTTGTGTTAGCATGCATTTTTCTGAAGGATATGAAGACTGCAACTGAAATGTATGTCATTACTTAGTGACTTCAATCCTCGCTATTTTGCCAAAAAAAACACAAATTTTATGAGAAACAGACCAAAAATAAGAGGCAATAATCTGGACATTCTTCAAAAGTCTAGATGGGTGAGAGGCATACTCGTGTTAATTATGTTAATGGAGCTTTTCTTCATGAGACCCTGCTGAAATTGGACCCTTCCCATGCAGACATCCTCATTAACAAAATATAAAAAAATAAACACTGTATTTCCTTATCTTACATACTTTCATGTTTATACATGCACTTAAAAGTGGTACTCATAAAGATGAGCTATGACCATTGGTCAAATATTTCTCATAAACGTCTCTGCAAAAAGACAGCAAAAGAGACAATTTTACCCCACTAAGTGTGAACTATGATATCAAAGTGCTCTGCATATATGCCCCAGTGTTTTAATAGTGGAAATCAACAGGAATTCTACTGAAGAGACAAAATCTAAGAAAAATGCAGTTAGTTTAAAACAGTAAAGGATCATAAAGTTGCACATTTGGTACTATGCCTCTGACCCAGCAAACATAACCTGAGTAACCCAACAATCTAAACAAATACAGAGAAGAAAGTCAAACATAACTCTTTTGACTTAAACATGTCACAAACATGTCAGTGAACAACCAAAGCAACAGTTAACAAGTGTATCATAAGGTCAAGGTACACACAAAAGTATCACATAGTTGTGGAGGTGGAAAATAAAATGCCTATATAATATAAACAGAGTGGCAGTGTTTACTGAAACATGTTAAATTGGTTTTAAAGCACTTGATAAAACATTTTAGAATTTATTGTGCAGATACAGTCCAGAATTTGTTTTGTCCTGCAATTATTTCACTGCCTTTTTAATTACTATGAATACTTGAAAGAAAACAAGATCTCAGCCCTTTGTAGCTTCCTCTTTTAATTCACACAGTTCTTTGACTCGAGTCATAATGCACTGCAACAAATTACTTTGTGTCATTGTTAAATTATGTATTTATTTAATGCATATCCCCAAGTATACGGCTAAACAAACATTGCATATAATAAATCTCCATCATTATTTTTCCGTTTTTCTTAACAGTCTGTTTACAAAACAAGTCTACAAGCTATTTCCATTTTAAAATTTAACACCTTCAAAAATGACGTTGTTGCAATGCATCTAAATTAGTTAAAAACACTACTGCCAGAGTAGCAAACAATAAGCCAGTACATTTAGATGCAGATTTTTTTTTTAAAAGCAGTATAAAAACAATGTTCATGTAGTTTGCTTAGCAGGTACAAAGCTAATCATAAATGGTAAACTATCTTCCAAGGCAGAGAAAAAAGCAACTCAAACAGGGCTCACAGGAACACACGAACTAGTAAGTAAAAAGTGTTGACCATAACTTCCCTACCAAATGTGTCAAAACATATGTCTGTTTCTTTACTTTACTGTCTCATGGCCATCTGTCTACACATCCATTATCCACCTACCAATCCACTCCTCCCTGCCTTTTTATTGCTTTGATTTTCATGAGTGACTCAGTGGTCACTGAAACAGCTACAGTATGTTTCATATCATAGTATGATACAGTATAATTCTTCAGCAGAGACAAGGTATGTAGCTGGAATGAAGCCCTCCAAAACACATGCACAACTACACGAGAGCAATACACACTCATGCAGAAAGACTTACATGCATATACATGCATGCACATACAGTGCACACACACTCACACACACACACACACACACACACACACACACACACACACACACACACACACACACACACACACACACACACCAGCATGAACTGACCATTTGCATTACCTTTTTGTGATGGACTTTTTAATACTGATAAAATAGAACTAGCACTACTGAAGAGCCAAATGCGTGGCAACATTTATGAAGACATCTGTATCTGTCACCGTCAGATTTTACACTTTTTTCTGCAGTGCCCTACAAAAGGTCTGCTACTATTATGTACTATATTTACAATTCCTACAATCAAACAAACATACTGAATGACTGACTGGCCACCTATTCTTCCTATTACCTTAGCTAATGAATGAGCAACGCTTTCCATGTTAACTAGTAATGTCCTTCAAACATCCCATGAACACTGCTTTTTATCTCTAACTCAGATCTTGAATTCCACAACTGCTTTTAATTCCACTTCAAGCATTACTTTATGCACGTAAACCTTTTCTGTGAAGAAATGCATTCTGATATCTCCTTACAGCCATCCATCCTACATCTTCAATCTGTTCTCATATGCATAAATGATCTTTTGAACAGTGTGAAATGGGTATTGTCATTTCCTTTTTGGTCATGTTCTGTAGCAATTTTGAAACTGGATATAAACTTCTTACCATATATAATTCCCCCATCCACTGCTCTACCCTTCTCATGCATCTCCTGTATACCTAAGTTATAAACCTTCTAGATACACCAGTTTGAAACAGGCAACCTAAACAGAACTATCCCTATAACATATTCTGTCAGTCATATGCTATTACCACTATCCTCCAATACACTACTACTATCTCCCCTTCCCTCCTACATAATTTTATAACTTACTTCATTATATCCCTAGGTGCCTCCTGTGAAAGGTTGGGCACCAGGTTGGCAACTAAACACAGTAAAACTCTACTGCCAATCATTCTGTGGACCATTGTTCTGCTGTGGCCACCCCTAATGGGAAAATCCAAAAGGAGAAGAAGAAGAAGAAAGAAGACTTTGTTATATCTCTTAAACTCTTTACAAACCCATACAATACGAAAATCTCAATTCCTACATAATTTTATAAATTACTTCATTATGTATCTTGAATTCATTGCAAGCCTTTCTTTACTGAAATGTAAGAACACTAAACACCTTTACAATGTTTTCCCTTCTGTAGTATCAATTAATTAACTGCCTTCAAGATTTTAGAGCTACAAGAATGGTATAGACTGCACAGACTTATAATTATTGATTTAATAACTTTACTGTATGTACCTGTCTTGTAATTGCTTTTTATTTATTTATTTAATGAGAAATATAACTGCTGTTCTTCTGAGTGCTGTCTGAAACTCACTTGTTAATATAAATGTACTGTGATGGAGCTTTTCTTCCTGAGCCTCTGCTGAAATTATGCTTTTCCCTGTCAGACTTTCCTGGTCAACAAATAAATAAATAATACCAAACTATAGACTTTCGATGCAAAAAAAGTATGTTGTGTTTGCATTTTGTTTTGTTGATAGGAATGGCCCTGTGTTTTTTTTCCTCACAGCTGAAAATCCATGCCATGATATCATGAAAGACTGGACACAAAATACCTGACTACCTATATTAATGCATAGGCTACTATAATTTCATGCTAAATGCATCAGTAATAATTTTTTTACTTCCTAGAAAGGAAAGTTTTCAACTAGTTCTTGCAGGTGGAAAACTCATATTAAAAATCAACATGTGATAATATAGTAGTGAAACCCATACCTCTCAGCTGGTTAGATTTTTGCAGAATGCCCAGATTTTTGCCTTATATTTTTGGTCCATTCCCCATAAAATCTGTGGTTTTCTGGAAAATCAATGAGGATTAAAGTCACTAAATAATAACAGAAATTTGAGTTTCAGACTTCTAAAAAATGCATGCTAAAGTAAAATCTGTTTTCCTATCAACTTTCTAAGTTTATAGGAACAATATTTAAATTTTGTTCCTATTTTTTGGATCTTTGTTCCCCCATTATTTATGGCTTTGTCCAATGTTTTTGTTCTAAGAGGTTGAGAGGTATGGTGAAACCACAGTATAACTAAGTAGTTCCTCCTTTAAAGAGGTAAGTTGTTTTTGTTTGCCCATGATGTTTTACAGCAGTATGTTATATGGGTTGGAGACAGTGGCATTGACAAAAAGGCAGGAGTCAGAGCTGGATGTGGCAGAGTTAAAGATGTTAAGATTTGCACTCGGTGTGACTAGGATGGATAGGATTAGGAATCAGTATATTACAGGGTCAGCTCATGTTGGACAGTTTGGAGACAAAGCAAGAGAGAGACGAGATTGCTTTGGTTTGGACATGTGCTGAGGAGGAATGATGGGTATATTGGGAAAAAGATGCTAAAGATGGAGCTGCTAGGTAAGAGGAAAAGAGGAAGGCCTAAAATAAGGTTTATGGACGTGGTGAGAGAGGACATGCAGGCGGTTGGTGTGACAGAGCAAGATGCAGAGGATAGGAAGAAATGGAAAGAGATGATCCGCTGTGGCGAACCCTAATGGGAAAAGCCGAAAGATGATGATGATGATGTTTTACAGCAGTATGTAAATCATTGCCCAATACTTACCATGAAATTATTTTGTTGGTTTGGTTATAGAGAAAAACAAGTGAACAGTGAAACTGAAAAAGAAATAAAATCAAATAACATACTATAATCTTCATTTTTTTACAAAATCACTTGCAACTTTAGCAGGAGAACTAAGAAATGAAATTAATTGTAAAGCAAAGTTGCTTCCGAAGGTGACCACCATGTTTTAAGGCAATTAAAATGCATTTATATAGCACCCCATCAGAATCTTATTCAACATAACTAGCATGAACAATTGTTTTTAGCAAACTCAAGGAAATAATGAAAATTCCCAGTTTCAGCAAATTCTAACAATATGTTAAAATGGGATAAACCCCCCCTGTAACCTGTGCAGGGGGTTGTACCTCCTACTCCCAACTCAATATATTTATGTTATGTTTGTCATACCAGAAGGTAAGTTGTAAAGGGCTATTTGTTATCTTGTTGCAAAAGTTGGAGGGCTTGCTTGGTCCTATCGTTTGTAAAAGAGACTGTATGAAGAATCAAGTTGTGATGGATGGATGGTCATATTAACTTTTCTGTCATGTCCTCTATCTCCATCCTTTTCTCCTTACAAACATGCATATTAAGTTTGTTCATCCTGTCTTTATTGGTTTGTCCTTGTAGGACTGTTACTGTTTTTTTGTTTGTTTGTTTTTACCATTGGACTGTTTCTGTGTTTTTTTTGTTTGTTTGTTTGTTTTTTTTACCATTGAACTGTTTCTGTGTTTTTTTGTTTATTTGTTTTTTTACCATTGATTTTATTGTGCTGCAGTCTCTAGAACTATACACAAAACTATAGATATGGTATTACCGATTATGTTAAGAAGGAATACTGTCCCTTTTCTCTCCACCCAATTTGCCTTACTGCCTTGTCATATTAACTACCCTTCCCATTTTTGTTGATTCTAGTATCTCACCTGCCAGAGTATAGTCATTCCCTCATTTTCATTACCTACATGCTATCACCTCTCAACTCCTTTGTTATAAATGTAAACCATAGTACTCCAACTTTTAAAATTCCCTTTTCATCGTCACTTTTTTTACCCCTTTCTTATTTGTTTCTTTTTTACTATTATTATTATTACTATTATTACTATTAGTACTAACATTACTATTATTACTATTACTTTTATTATTATTATTATTATTATTTGTTAAATAAAAAATCAGAATTCAATACACAGGAGGTTCAGATTCAAAAGTTTACTAGTGTACAGCAGGAGGCAAAAAACCATACAAGTACAGAATTTTGTCTGACATGATGCAGGAAGTACAGAATATTTTATAGTGTTTGCATTCAAGTTATGCCCACCTTACTGACATGGTTAGTCACAAGGCATCTACATCACTTTTACTAACAGTATTCTATTCATCTAATAATGCTGATGCAGTACATTTAAAAAACTTTTCCTTTAGATACAATACGGCCTTGCTATCCAGCTGGTCAGTCATAATGTCTTTCTGTAAAGTTACTTCTTAAAGGTCTCATATCAGTTCGAATACAATAGCAGATTCAGTCTTTAAATTCACCTCTTTGTTCACTGTTTCACTTTCCCACCAGCTGTGTTTTTATCTTACAAGGGCAAGTTACTACATCAGGAAAGGAAGATTTAATTATTTACAAGGACAGGTTATCTTATCAGGAAGGAGCGGAAGATTTACACATTTAATTTCCTGACCCAGCAGATAATCACTTATGAAAAGCATAAACATTAAAACTTGCTAAGCTAGCATTCTGTCAGGGTCAGGGATCAGCTTTTGCTTCAAGCCACACTGCAGTTTCAAAACTACTTCACATTTAGACATGAATTAATTTTACTACTATATGATTAATAGAATAAAATGCATTATATACTACTTTGCTTTTAAACTAGCATTTCACATATATTTAAATACATATTTTTCTAACATTTTCCCCCCTATTAATACTTTTTTATTCTATTTTGAAGTATGCATAGTGTCATTTCATCTCCTAGCCTTTTCCACTCAGGATTTTCAGCTAGGTGAGTCATTTAATCTATACTTCAGAGAAAGTGTCATCTGAAATCAATCTTTCAATTTCAATATCTTGGTAGAAAGTTTCAGTAACAGATACATCAGCAAAATCTTTGATTAATCTTTTCATGCAGGGAATTCCACAGCCACATGCCCCTATTAGGAGTCTACCCACACAAATAGCAATTAGAGTGTTCATTAGGATGGAACCCCACCCCCCAAACAGATTCTGGAAAAAGTCCGTCAGTGGGTTTGGGCCTGGTTCAGTCATGGCTGATACTTGCTGAATTACCTCTAGGTGATTATTTATCTCATGGCGATTGTCAGGGATGAAAGCACAGCATTCTTCTTTGATAAGCGCGCATGTACCACCTCTCGCCGCTAGGGTGAAGTCAAGAGCCATCCAATTTTGTAGCACAACAGTTCTCATTGCATTCAGTTCATCAGTCACCAATTCTAGGGTGGAAAAAGTTGCATTACTCATTACTTCGAGAAGTTTCGACAACTTCCTCAGCTCCCAGATTGATTTGACTGCTCCATAGGCTGGTAATATTCCTGCCCAGGATATAACACTGTCACTCAAGTCCATATGAGTCAATTCACTTTTATCTTTTACTGAATTATGGCCTTTCCAACCAGCTTCGATCTTCCCAACTGGATTCACAGGTTTCTTAACTAGACCTTCAGATTTTCAAGCTGTTTCTCTTACGTTCCGTATCTTACCCAAAGGTAATTTTGCAGTATATCTTATTGCTGGAACCAGATAACCCAAAAAACAACTGCCGGACCAATTCTCAGGTAACCATTTATATGCCTTTTTCCCACAAATAAAATAACAGTTTTCTACTTTAGTACTAATACGCATCAGCCCTGCATGAAACATTTTCTGATCTATAACTGACAATTGTTTAAACAAAACTGGATTTTTTTGAATGTCACTCATAGTTGTTTTCAATGAGTTTAAATACGAGTCATAATTAGTATTGCAAAAAGTATTGCCATTACTATTCTTAATATAACATCGGTAAGATATGGTTATATTGCAATTGCTCCAGCCCACCTGGAGAGTGTTGTTTTTATAGAAACATACAACTCCTTTTTGTGTGACAGGTAAACATAAAGCTATTTTGTCCTGTGATCTCACAGTTCCTGTGTCGAAAAGTAAATTCTCCCAAGTCTCATTTATCCCCAAAGGGACAGCGGACATTATCAGTCCTCCATATGCTGTTGGTATAGCTGTACAAACCCAGCAATTTGAAATGTTCATAGTCTCTGCATACACACGTTTCATGGCCAGGTATGTGTTAAAATTTGGATGCCAGTCTATAGACGTTTCATCACGCCTTCCCACTTTCACTTGTGTGGTTGTGTGTAGGATGAACCACAGCAAGAGGAAAATTGTCACAATTACAGTTAATAAATGTACACACAACAAAATGATTATGCAACATCTCTGGGGTTGATCTAAACTTCTATTCGCTTTATTTTTGGCCATCTCGGTCTGGTTGTGTATCAGTCTCAAAGTTTTTATCAAGTTGAAAGTTCTTTACCGGTTTACAATGTGTTAAATGAACCCAGGACATCCTCTCGGCCACTCTAACTGCAGTAGGCGTTGCCAACAGAACCTGGTATGGACCTTCCCACTTTGAACTCGCCCAGTTTTTCCTTTTCGTCACTTTCAGCCAAACCCACGACCTTGGGGCCAAGACTGCTTCCACCGGTCTGGTCTGTTCCTTATCTGAAAAAGAGTTAAACTGCAAAACAGATTTATTCCTTAACAATTTCTTCATATATTCTGCTAACGAACTGTCAGCCTCCTGCTCTTCAGGCATGAGAGCTTTCCACTGAGGCACATAATATGCTCTCCCAAAAATCATTTCAAAGGGAGTCAAACCCTTTGCATTTGGAACCATTCTCATACTCAGCAGTGCTAAAGGCAGACAGTATATCCAATTATTTTGGGTCTCCTCTACTAGCTTCCTAAGTTTACTTTTTAGGGTACCATTGTACCTTTCCACTAGTCCTGCTGACTGTGGGTGGTAGGCACAATGGTTCTTCAAGGAGATACCAAAAAATCTCCCAAGCTGGTGAATCGTTTGATTCACAAAATGTGTGCCATTGTCACTATAAATCCTCTCCAGAATGCCAAATCTAGGGATTACTTCTTTTATCAGGGCTTTTGCCACTGTAGCTGCATCTGGATTTTTGGTTGGAAAAGCTTCTACCCATTTAGAAAACATGTCTACAATAACTAAACAAAACTTTTTCCCTTCACATTTATTTAATTATATGAAATCCATACAAATAGTATGGAATGGGTATGGTGGTATAGGAAAACTTCCTTGCTTGGTTTTAAATGCTCCTTGTGCATGGTGCTTGTTACAAGTATGACAAGCTGCACAAAATTTTTTTGTGTAGTTTATGTATCCATATGTTTGGAATATTCGATTTACTAACTGTACCATCCCCCCTGTTGAGACATGGCTCTGCCCATGGCTCAACAAAGCTGCATATCTAAATAAATTAGACGGCAATATTGTTTTTTTCTCTTTGGAAATGTACAGTCCATTCTCAAGAATTGCGCCTCGTTTTACCCATTTTTGTTTTTCTGCTTTTGTAGTAAGCATCTGCATTTTTTTAACATGTCTAAATCTAAAATCTCAGAGGGTTTTAATTCCTCGTTCAAAAATAAAGTTTCTGAGTCTGAGACTGCTTGCTTTGCAGCTGCATCAGCTCGTGCATTGCCTTTCGAAATCTTATCTTGTTGTTTTGTATGAGCTACACATTTACAAATAGCTACTTTGGTAGGTAACTGAATAGATTCTGATAACTCCAAAATAAATTGCGCATGATTAATAGGTTTTCCACTGGATGTTATCATTCCTCTATTTTTCCATTGTTGTGCAAATACATGTACTGTAGAAAAAGCATACTGACTGTCAGTATATATGTTTACACACTTGTTTTTTGCTAAAGTACATGCTCTCATCAAAGCTATCAATTCAGCTGCTTGTGCAGATAAGTTGTGTGGTAAGGATTGAGCTTCTAAAATTTCAGTGTCTGTAACTACTGCATATCCCACCAGATTCTTCCCTGTAGGACCCCTTCTGCATGAGCCATCCACGTAATATGTCACCTCGACATTATCCAAGGGCATATCTGTAAGATCTTGTCTAGGTAAAGCTAACTGTTCAATTTCCTGCAGGCAGCTGTGTGGTGTGCCCTTCGCAGGAGTTGGAAGTAATGTTGATGGATTCAATGTCGTACATCGTTCAATTGTCATATGAGGTTGGCTCAGCAGTATAGTCATACATGAAAGATGTCTAGCAGGAGAAAGGTATGCCACTTTCTCTTGCAGTAAAATTATTGCAACTGCATGAGGCACTCTCAATGTGAGAGGGTGGAATAACACCACTGAGGCTGAAGACTGTACTGCCATTGCGGCTGCAACTACTGCTTGTACACAGTGAGGCAAAGATCGCGCCACTGGGTCTAACTGTGATGAATAGTAAGCTATGTGGCGTTGCTTGTCCCCATGTTGTTGCGTCAATACTGACGTCATGTACCCTTGCTTACAATCTACGGTCTGAAAGAACCGTTTGTGATAATTTGGAAGTCCTAAAACTAATGAAGAAGCTATCAACTGCTTCAACCTGCAGAAAGCCGTTTCTGCTTCTGTTGTCCATTGTAAAATATCTTGTGCTGCCATTGATGTCTTATATATCAAATCAGTCAGTGGAGCAGATTCCAAAGCATAATTTGGTATGCAGCTCTGGCAAAAATTAGTTGTACCTAAGAAAGACATCATTTCTTTCTTGGTTGTTGGTTTGGGTGCTTGCAAAATCGCTGTTTTTCTTTCCTCATCTAGTATTCTACCTTCATTGGATAATACATATCCCAAGTATCTAACTTGTTTTCTCCAAAGTTGTAACTTATTTTTGTTTACTTTGTATCCTTGTATTGCTAAAAATTTCAATAATGCTACTGTATCCTCCCTGCACTGTTGCTGGGTGGGGGCTGCTAGCAAGATGTCATCTACGTAAAGTAGAATTTCACTTCCTCCCGGTGGGGTAAACCCTGCCAGGTTGCTAGCCATTTCTTGTGCAAATATTGTTGGGCTCTCACAATATCCCTGTGGTAGTCGAGTATACGTATACCTTTTACCCTGAAATGTAAATGCAAACCAATATTGACTATCAGGATGTATAGGTATTGAAAAGAAAGCATTGCTAATATCTGCCACAGAGAAATACTTCTGTTGTGGTTCTAAATCAACAAAGTATGTGGGTCTGGCACCGTGGGTGCTCTAGGTATTACTGCACTATTTACAGCTTGTAAATCCTGTACCATTCGCCATTCCCCGTTTGCTTTTTTAACAGGAAATAGGGGTGTATTACATGGTGAATCAGGAGATTCCACCAGTACTCCTTCTTTGAGTAATGCTGCTATTATAGGCTTAATTCCTATTTCTGCATCCTTTCTCAAAGGGTATTGTCTCTTCTGTGGTCTAAAAGCTGACTTTGGGGTAATTGTAACTGGTCCTGCTGTTCGAATAAGTCCTACATCTGACTTGCCTGTTGACCAAAGGGTTGTCGGAATTTCACATAAGGTCTTTTCTTCTTCTTCTAATAAAAATGCTAATCAGCTGTCCTCGCTAGATTGTAAGTGTACAGCTGGATGTGTCTGTGTCAACCAATTCAGTTTTTGTATTTGTATCCCTTGTTCTGATAGTTCTAAATCAGTCTGTTTTTCCCATCTTGTTACTTTTTTTCCTAAGTCTGCCCATTTGACACTTTTGTTCTTTGTCAAGCTGACATGTGGCAACCGATTTGATCTATACAATGCAAGGAATTCTTGAGGTAATGAACAGCTAACTACACTGTTCCCCTCAGCATCCCAGTACAGAGTACGCAAAACCAATCTAGTTGCATGATTTCTAAACAGTTCTTGCTCATACTCTCTATCAGGTCCTGGTGTGGTACAGTAGTACAGAGGACAGTGTAACAAATGCTGTTGATCAGTGTCAAGGGAGGGGGCTTTACTGATGGCTGCATTCATCAGTTCCTCGGTTACTGCCCCTGGACCAGTCGTGACTAGGTACTGGCTGTACCAATAAAAGGTTTCACCCTCCGATCACACTACAAAGGCATCCATTTGTCTCTGTGTCTCCATACCTTGTACAGTTGGAACTACTGCTATGCCAAATATCTGCATAAGGTCCCTGCCCAATAGGTTTACTGGACACTTTGCAGACACAACTATTTTACTTCTCTGGGTCATACCTGAAACAGGGTCAGTTATTGCTATATCATGGGAGAGTGGCTCCCTGTATAGCTGTCCATTTGCTGCTTTTACTAATATATAATCAGGTGATTCAGGATGTTCTGGTAACTTGGAGGGGTGTATCAAAGTCCGTGACGCTCCTGAGTCACACAGGAATTTGACTTCCCTTCCCTCCACCAGAAGTGTCACTTCTGGTTTTGTATCTGCTAGGTAGAGCTCCAGGCTCAACAATGCTAAATCTAAAATTTCATTTCCATTTTCGTCTAAGTCAATTTGTACTTCCTCTACTCCTTCTATCACATTTACATTTGCTTTCTGTTTATTAACTTTTCCTGATGATTTCTGACTTTCACTTGATGTATCCTCACTATCATATAGTCAGTCCTCATCTCCTTTATCTTCTGTAATTACCTTCTTATTTTGCCTACAATCCCTTGCTAGATGCCCTTTCTTTCCGCACTTGAAGCATTCACCTCTCTTTTTCCTTTCTTCAAAATCTTCTGATCGTTTGTCAGACTGTTTGTTTCCCTGGGCATTCTTTTTCTTGCCCTTTTTACTTGACTGTAATACAAATACTTCAGCTCCGTCTTCAGCAGTGAAGACTTGCGCCTTCTTTTTCTTTTTACTATTAAAATGTCTCTCAGCATGTCTAGCGTATTCGAGTAAGGCTTGTAGCCTCTCTGTTCGATGATCTATCATATGCTTCGTAATGAAGCTACTAATAGGTGCAATGCAACCTTTCAAAAATGCATTTTTTAATTGTTGTTCATACGGGGAATCATTTGTTTGGTTCTCAGGAACCGACATACTGCTATGATTATTAAAACATTCTAATAATCTAGCATAATATCCATATATTGTCTCATTTTCCTGTTGTATGCATTGATCAATGCAAGTCCAGTCTGCTCTGGGTTTCCATTTCTCAGAGATTCGGTCTATCAGACCTTCCACTCTGTTGTCTAACTCTGCGTCACTATGTGGGAGTGGCCTAAGTTCTGCATTACGAGGATTCCAGGTGCCACAAATCATGTGCCAATCTGGACCTATAATTTGTCTTACTACTTTTTCTACTTCTTCCCCATTCAAGTGGTAACTTAACCTCATGCCTTGTAAATCTTCTAAAAATTTCGTAAAATTAACTTTCGAATGAGGGATTCCCTCAGTAGCCTTCCGGATATCTTCCGGTGTCCATGGTCTATATACTAAGAGTGTTGGGTCTTGCCCTTCCTGTCCTGCCTGAGGATTTGGAACTTCTATAAGTGGGCATATTTCTTCCTCACTCTTTTCCTGTAGATTTCTCTCTATTTGGTATGATTCTGTGTCCCTATGTGTTTTACGTGTTTGGGACCTAGTCTCAATAGGATCTCTAACAAATGGTTGTGGTCTTACTGAAACTTTAGGATAACACGGTGGCGGACCAGCCTGTCCACTCGCTTCATATCCTGAAAAGGGTAAGGGAGGGGGTAAGGGAGGAGGAGGAGGAGCTGTAGCTATTACCAAGTTATTATCCTCTTTGTCTAAAAATAATGTTTTTGAATTTTTAAGCTTCTGTTCCCTACGATTTGCTTCCTCAATCCACCTGTGTGCTTGAGGAATGCATAGTTGGCGTTGCTTTTTTGCCTGACCTCCTGCATCAGATTTAAGCTGTTTAAGGAGTTTAACTAGTGAAGGTTTATCTAGTTTACCATCAAATTCATATTTATTAACCCATTTCATATAATACCTAACGTTATCAGAACGCTGTAATTGCATGTATTTTGCGTCTTCGGTTAGGGGCGGATCTCGTGAGGTTTTAGTGCACTGATTACCCATGTCAAAGAAAATATTACGTAACCCTTTTTATCACGTGATATCAATTTCTTAGTTCCTGTTTACAGTTTATCTAGAATAACTGTCTACCTTATTCTGTTACCCTGATCTATGACAAAATATACAGTACTTCCTTTTGTCCCTGATCTGCAAAAACAAATCTTGACAACAATATACTGTAACCTAGTCCCTGATCTAAAACAGAAAAAAGGCAAATTCTTCCTACCTGAGCCTCCTGGTTTTGAAAATGTTCAAATTCCGCTCTTCGGCCACAGATCAGAAAGTGGCCAGCCTCTTTACACACGACAATTCAGTCGGAGGTCTTTTCATTCAAGAAGAACCATTTCGGTAACTTCTCCTGTGCAGTATTCGACCACCGATACACTCTGATCTGCAGCTTACCAAGGGAATTCTCGAAAGGACCAAACTGTTAAATAAAAAATCAGAATTCAATACACAGGAGGTTCAGATTCAAAAGTTTACTAGTGTACACCAGGAGGCAAAAAACCATACAAGTACAGAATTTTGTCTGACATGATGCAGGAAGTACAGAATATTTTATAGTGTTTGCATTCAAGTTATGCCCACCTTACTGACGTGGCTAGTCACAAGGCATCTACATCACTTTTACTAACAGTATTCTATTCATCTAATAATGCTGATGCAGTACATTTAAAAAAACTTTTCCTTTAGATACAATACGGCCTTGCTATCCAGCTGGTCAGTCATAATGTCTTTCTGTAAAGTTACTTCTTAAAGGTCTCATATCAGTTCGAATACAATAGCAGATTCAGTCTTTAAATTCACCTCTTTATTCACTGTTTCACTTTCCCACCAGCTGTGTTTTTATCTTACAAGGGCAAGTTACTACATCAGGAAAGGAAGATTTAATTATTTACAAGGACAAGTTATCTTATCAGGAAGGAGCGGAAGATTTACACATTTAATTTCCTGACCCAGCAGATAATCACCTATGAAAAGCATAAACATTAAAACTTGCTAAGCTAGCATTCTGTCAGGGTCAGGGATCAGCTTTTGCTTCAAGCCACACTGCAGTTTCAAAACTACTTCACATTTAGACATGAATTAATTTTACTACTTTATGATTAATAGAATAAAATGCATTATATACTACTTTGTTTTTAAACTAGCATTTCACATATATTTAAATACATATTTTTCTAACATTATTATTATTACTCCTCTGTGCATGCCAACCATTTGTGCTTCCATACTGTATCCCCACCTTACAAAGAGAATGAGGTAAAGTTATCATCCAGGCACCATCAGAGGGGATTTTACTAAATCCCTAGCACCTTCCCCACACATGTCCAAAAGCACTTATTGCAAAATATTCTTCCTCATCTCCCCCCCCCACCAGCTTAAAATATCCAATTATTTTCCTTTTAGTCATTAATCTCTTCAAGAGTGACGTGTTCCTTCATGAGGATGCTGTTTCATTTCCTAGGCTCTTACCAGACCCATTTATGAACCTTTATATCTTTTTACTACTTTGATTACTTTTCAGTGCTTTTTATTTGTTACTTTTGGCTGTACGGTCTCTAGCTGCATCTTATCCTTATACTTTAATCTGCATTTTTGGTTTTGATCTTCAATCTTACTTCCGACTGAGTCACATACATATGATAAAACACACTGGCAAGACTTTTAAGAGAAATAGTATGCCAAAAAGTACCAGAGAATTAAAAATATGTTAATTTGGTGAATGTCATATCAGAATGGGCATTGTTAGACCTTTGACTTCACAGTAGACTACATTTGGACAGTGTCATGACTTTTTAAAATGTAGTAAATATTATAGTTCACCAAGTAGAATATTGATCAATAAGAAACCTGACATATAAAACATTACACTGCTTGTCTTCATGAGGACAGGACTAATATGTACAGGCCAGTGGAGCTCCAGAGGGGTTCAATGCAGAACACTATAGTGACTGTACATTATTAGAGAGTCAGAGCAGCTGAACCTGTGGCAAACAGTCAGCTAATGAGTCTATTGTAGCCTATGTATTTATGTGTGTGTGTGTGTGTGTGTGTGTGTGTGTGTGTGTGTGTGTGTGTGTGTGTGTGTGTGTGTGTGTGTGTGTGTGTGTGTGTGCGTGTTTGTGTGCATGAATGTGTAAGCATCCATGTGCTTGTGCTTTTATTTTGTACGTAAAATACAATACAACACCTTAAGCTGAAAAAAATAGTAGCCTTACTGCTGTATGCGTAGTTCCAGGCATGTTTCAGTATTCAAACAGTATATCTTTTGTTGGGGAGAGACACCCAGATACGATCACTGGCAAGCACCTATGCCACGTTATAGCATGTATCTGAAACCAAGAACTAGAGGTTCTACTAGATTAAAATGAAATAATAATAATATAGATTTATCAACTCAGTAGCAGTGAACTGGTTGTCCACAGGACAGTGTTCTGCTATGAAAATGTTTGCCTGCTCTCCGAAAAGTGAAATCCTGAACAAAGGGCCATTGGATTCGTCAAACTGTGACATCTCTTTCTGTTTAGCTATATGACCTTGTAACTATAATGCATCCTCACAAAAAAAAAAAAAAAAGGTCAGTATGCTGGATGAATTGTAGGGGTCAGCAGCATAATAAAAAACATCTGTTAGCCCTATACAGCTAAGGCACACTATATATTTGTTCCTGATATGCCATTATGATAAACTACAATCACTACTGACCACTGCATAGTGGAGAGCAAAGTGCTGAGGTCAGCACAGCAGTTCACTTTCATAATATTGTTATATGCACAGCAGGTAACCATAACTTTTGTGCTACACCCCTGCCTATCAACACATTCATTGTTTGTGTCAACACACACACTGGTCTCTGGTGGAAATTAACATTTAGAATAGAACCTAAACAGAAACAGGATTCAATAAACCAAAACAAATATAACTTCTCTGTAACTGGAACTGATCATAAAACTAAAACTTAGTACCTCATATATTCACAGTTGAAAAAAAATATTTTGAAGGTTCAAATCCACCTGATGTGCCTTATACAGGAATATTTATCTCTTTTGCAAAGGTAAACATACTGATCAGCACTTCTGCTATTTCGGGATTGCAGTACTGCATTAACAACTTAGTTCCGAGTTCTGCTCCTAGTTAATTGCCTTCTATGTCATGTTTTCATGACTATGTCCATATGCATTTTTACAGGAGTTTCATTTTTCCTGCTATATCTCGAAGACATGTGGCTAGACAGAATGTCTATCATCTAAATTGCCCCAACACTCTGTCCGGGACTGGATCTTTGCTTGACATCCACTATTTGCTGCAACTGTCTCTGACTCCCTTGTAACCCTGAACAGGATAAAGTAAGCATAAGAAGATTAATGAATAAGTACCATATTCATGTATATTTATTTTATATTTTATTTTGTTTGACATTTGTTAACCAGGTTGGTCCAGATGAGCCATATGGCCCTTTTTCAGTGGAGACCCGAGGAGAAAAGCTCCAGTTGACAGAACTAATGACATTCTATGATGATGTTTTTTATACATGGATCAGAAAAATAAAAGTTTTAAACAATAATATATAATATTGAGAATATGAACAAGCTAGTAATATACAGTAATTATGTACACGAACCAAAAGAACAAAAAGTACAAAGGAATCCATGTTTTGATAAACAGTGTTGAAAAACAAAGTAACCGGGAATACAGCATTAGGGTAGGACAGAGTGTAAGTTGTTTTCTTTTTTCTTGTAAAAAAGATACATTACACAAAGAGAGAGAGACAGAGAGTGTATATACTACAGATCCATAAGTCTGTCTAGTCTCAAATGTAAATGCATGGAAAGAATTATCATGGAAAGGATTAATATGGACGTAGAAAACCTTCAAACATTGAAACCATCCCAGTTTGGTTTCATTAAGGGCAGATTATGCCTACTCAAATTGGTGGACTTCTTTGAAAAGGTCACCAAGGCAGTGATTGAGGGCAAATTGGTGCATACTGTCTACTTGAACTGGCTTCATTCGAAGCAATACCCCACTCAGGCATTTTAAACAAACTTATGGATATAGGCGTAACCCCCTATGTTACATACTGGATAGCAGGCTGGCTCTCAGATAGGACCCAGGAAGCTAAGATAGGGGAGACCACCTCCACAAAGAGGCCAGTGACTAGTTCAAGGCTCTGTGCTGGATTCACTTCTTTTTGGCATCTATGTCTTGGAAGCCAGGGCCACTGTCAAGGGCTGATCGAGTTTGCAGATTATAGCAAACTAGGAGCAGTCATAGAATCCCAACAAACTAGCTTCCTTACAGGAAGAACTAACACAGACAAATTACTGGTGCCAAAGCCACAGCATAAAATTCAATGTCAAGAAATGCATAATAGTACCCTTTGGGAAGTTAGTCACCCTAGGAAATTACTTCATTGATAACACACCATAACTCTCGACTGTACAGATTTTTGCAGAATGTCCAGATTTTTGCCTCATATTTTTGGTCTGTTTTTCATAAAATTGTGGTTTTCTGGCAAATTAGTGGCAAATCATTTAAGCTTGAAGTTAGAAAATAATGACAGACATTTGAGTTTTAGACTTCATACCCTTCAGAAAATTCATCCTAATGCAAAACGTTTTATTTTATCAACTTTTTAATTTTGCAAGAGCAATATTTAAAAATTGATCCTATTTTTGGATCTTTGTCCCACTTTTATTTATGGCTTTGTCCAGATTTTTGACTCTAAGAGGTTGAGAGGTATGTAACACACCGCAAGAGTAGAACCAGTAGTCATGGATTTGTGTGCATATGTAAATAATAACCTGGCTTTTGGCCAACAAGTGTCTAAGATAGTAAGAAAATCGTTCTATGTTGCTGAACTTGTAAGTTAGGACATGGCATCTACATCCAGGGATCTCATTGTACCACTCACTATATTTGGCCACCATAAGACTCATTATTGAGTACAGTGACCCCTTCAGTATGTACCTGACAAGCCACATGCAACAACTGGAACTTCCACAGAGTTTCTCACAAACAGAATACAGGATGTTAACAGTACGCCCAATGCGGATTGCCTGGAAGCCCTATGTCTATACTCTGTTTCCTAAAGACCACTGAGAGGTATCTATGACTGGCATGCAAGGCATCCTTGGATCCCAGTCTGATGAAGCTTTTTATATCTGAAAAATGAATAGCATCAGAATTACTCGATCTAGGGATTTTAAACTTTGATTGTGACACAAATAGGACACACTGGAGGGACAGGAATGTGTCTCAGAGAATTCCCCTTCACTGGAAGAGGCTTTCCATCCATGGGAAGCAGAGCTCTTCCCTAACCCTATTTAAGAGAAACCTGGACGATGGGAAATAAAAAATACACCCCAGGTCTAGCACGTATGTCTCTAATGGACAGAGGCAGCCTGTAAACCATGCTCCAGCTTACACACACCCCTTAAAATAACCTCTAAGGCATATAAACTTGTGGAATATAATTGGGATGCTTGACAAGGCTTATAAAGGCACAGTGGTTGTTAGCCTAGTAAACATTGATGAATTTATGGTGAAGCTTCATTTTGATTGCTATCTTTTGGACTACATAAAAAAACCTTGTTTATTAACTGGGTAACTAAACTGATCAGCTGCTTAGTGGCTTGTTAACTAACAAACAGACATATCTGGGAGATGAAGAACACAGACCTGTAGATATGCACTGCATAGACAACAATTAAGGCACACTCGGATATGTAGAAGACATGTGAATCTACAACATCTGGTGAAAAAATGGTAAAATATAAGACCATCAACCCCATGCTTCTGTATAATATACTTTATGCAGTAGAGGTGCCTGATGTATATTCCCAAAGGCCCTTCATTCTGATAATCAGAGTTACTATATGGTGCAGTTATTAAAGGGGTCTATATCGCAACGTCGAACTAACATAAGTTCGAACGTTGTAATATTGAGCCCTAAAGTCCAAAACCCAATAATAACGAAAACATAGAACAGCAATTTTTTTCCCAGGGAAAAAATCGCTGTTCCGTGACAAAAAAAATTAAACTTTAAACTTAAACTAAAGTGGGGGGCTTTGCCCCCACTTAAATATACCAACTCTGAGATCGCACCACAGTGGAGGAAATAGCAAAGCCCCGAAAATGGCCCACAGATTTTTTTTCCCTAGGAAAAAAAAAATTAATGTGCCGTGGTTTCACTATTTTTGAATTTCAGACTTTAGGGTTCGATATTACAATGTTCGAACATATGTTAGTTCAACGTTGTGATATAGACCCTTATTAAAGATATTATCTACATATTTCCAGAGAAGCATTCACATATTTTATTTCTATGGATACAGAAAGTTTGTTTGAAAATTAAGCATATTGTTTTCCTTGAAAACTTGGTTTCTTCTTCTTTCGGCTTTTCCCGATTAGGGGTCGCCACAGCGGATCACCTGTCCACTCATGATTGGCAGTAGAGTTTTTACAGTGTTGAGTTGCCAGCCCGGCACCCAACCTTCCACAGAAGGCACACACATGCACGCACACATGCCTAGGGCCAATTTAGAGTGTCCAGTCCACCTACAGCATGTCTTTGGGATGTGGGAGGAAACCAGAGCACTCGGAGGAAACCCACACGACCACAGGGAGGACATGCAGACTCCGCACAGAAGGCACGCCAGCCGAGGATCGAACCAGAGAACCTCTTGCTGTGAGGTGACAACGCTAACTGCTGCACCAAAGCCTAATTTAGATTATGCATGTTTTGAAACTTTCAGAAAAATTTAATTGATCAGATTCAGGACCAAAAAAGGTGCTACCTATGAACCTGTTACTAGGAATATGCTACAACGTAACATCTTGATATCTTAGCAGAAACATGTTAAGTACATCTTGGTAAATAAAAGCATCATATTTCATGGCATATTTTGGTATGTGAACAGGAGATGGACGCTAAAACTACTCGCTAGTAGAAACATGAGTTGTTGTGCATTTGCTTTAGTATATTAAAGGAATAAGGGAACCAGACTTGAAGAGATGACATTATTCAATATTATTTGTCATTAATTCATCTGAAATTCAGTGGATTTTCATTTAAAACCCTGACTTGGCTCTATCAACTATATTAGAAATTTGTTAAGTGGCAAGGGTAGGGGTAGTGTAATTCATGTGTTGAACAATTTATTTAATGAAAGAATGCATTCATTTGTTTGTTTGTGTCTTTCAGCTTTTTCCGGTTAGGGGTTGCCACAGCGGAACTCCGGTCCGCTAATGATTGGTAGTGGATTTTTACGTACCGGGTTACCAGCCCTGACACACAACCTTCAACGAAGGCACGCCCCATTCACGTATGCCTCCACACAGAAGACGCTCTAGCTGAGAATCGAATGGGACAACGTCTTGCTATGAGGCGACAACGCTACCACAGCACCACCACCGCAGTCAATAAAATGTATATATATATATATATATATATATATATATATATATATATATATATATATATATAATTATTACATTTAAACCAAATTAAACCTGTTACATTTTGTAGTATGGTTTGCAATAAAGCAGTTCATCTATCTGTGTACATTTTGTTAATGCTCTGACTTTAATCAGAATAAACTCTATATATATATATATATATATATATATATATATATATATATATATATATATATATATCTTTACTGGAAAACTAATAAAAGCTCCAGGATGTCATACGGCTTAATTCTTTCAATGAAACTGATTTAGCTCTGTTTTCAGACCCTGGGATTTTCATGTTTTAAGTACGTGGTGCTCCGATTAAAAATGCATTGATTAAAATTTCTGTTTGACTTTATCAATGTTTGTAGCAAAAGTGATCTGGAGTGTTAGTAAACAAATAGGCAGCCAAGTGAGTGAAGTGAATAAGCAAGCTACTGGACAGATGGACAGCCAGGCAAGAAGCTGGGACACAAAGAATGCTGTTGAAAAGCAAAGAAAAAATAGGGTGTTCTAGCACACAAAGATCATCACTGCACTGTCACAACAATCTGAACCCTAAAAAGACAAGAGTATAGTTTCAGTGCACAGAGCCTGTATGATTTGTGTACAACCAATTTATCACTAAATACAAGTGCTGGCTATCTTGTATTTTGCAGTGCACAATGAAACAGCACAGAAACGGGTTTTGATGGCAGACATGCACACTGGCAAAGTACGTTCACAGCTGCAGGGTCTTGAGTTCATTTCTGACCTCTGCCGAGCATCTAGGTGGAGTTTACTTGCTCTCCTTGTGTCTTTGTTGTTTTTTATGTGCATCACACTTC
>NC_056743.1:1738215145-1738262645 GCF_019279795.1 Protopterus annectens
AACTAATATTGAAAATAGTTCCTACATCTAGATACAAAGTCCAAGCTATAAACCAATTTGCTGTTCCTGCTCAAAGTTAACAGTTTGGAGTAGTTGATTGGCCCCAAAAAGTATTGATCAGTTGCACAGGAAAACAAAAAAGTGCTTCACGCTTATCAGATGATAGATAACAATCAGTGTATACCAAGATTATATATTCCTCATTCTGAAGGAGGGATGAGCTTCCTCAAAACTGAGGACATGTACAGATCTGCAATTGTGCTAAATTCACCAGATCTAAAGACAGTGAAAGTTTTAAGACATGATTAGAAGCCTAAAATGACCTCCCTGCTTAGTTTAGCAGACATATCAGTGTGAAGCAGGAATGGATATCATACCAGAAGTAGACAAAGGTCAGTCATCAACTGAATATGCCAATAAATGAAAGAATATAAGGAGAGGGATCAGGTGAGAAGGCAAGAAATGTGGAAAATGCATAAATACTGTGGCAAGTACAGAAAACTCCTGGAACAACCTCACGTCTATCAGGATCTGACACAGGAATGGTTAAGGAGAGGTCAATTTGAAACCAAAAGATGAAAGGTTAATATTAGCAGTCCAGGACAGTGGACTGCATACACATTGGTTTATAAAGTCCATTGAACATGTGGGAGAAACAGAAAAATGTAGGTTTTGTAAAACAGAAATGGAAACAGTCACACATCTTGTTGCTCAGTGTGATACACTCATGGCAGAAAGTCTGTATACTGAAATGCACAATGACGTGGCAAGACTGTTGAACCACGGATTCTGCAAACATTACAATATTGAAGTAGCTGAGTTGGAAATATCAGCCACAAAGCATTACAGAAAATGATGAAGTTTATATCACATGGGATCACCCATTACCAACAGTTCAAAAAAGAGATGCAGTAAAACAGATATAGTTGTCCATGAAATGAAGATAAAAGTAGCATTGATCAACGAAACTGCTATGCCCAGTGACTAGTGTTTTACATACAGAGAGGCACAGAGTCATAAAATTCTAGGATTTGCAGGCAGAAATGAGAGCAATGTAGAAGAAAGATGCCCAGACAGTTCAATAGTAGAAGGAGCAAAGGGTCTCATCAAAAAGGAATTTACAGTCATATCTAGATATGCTACCGATATATGTAACTCCATATGAATTACAGGAGTCAGTTCTGGACACATTGTGGGTACTGCGAAGAACACTTTTGGGTAACATCAAAGATTGAAACAATACTAATTTCATGAACTTTAACATACCCTGACTTAGGAATGTGGTCCATTCAAGTCATGATATTAGAAAAACAAAAGACTTGGAGAAACCAAAATGACAAGTCTCCTGTTTCAGGTATCTTGGCCTCTGTTTAAATGCCCTCACTCATCTTCTACTTGCATCTTGATAATACACATAAAAATAATCCCCTAATTTTCTGGGCACAGAAATAATTCCAGTTCTCTCACACTCCACTATATCTGCTATAAGGATTGGAATTATATTCCCTCAACTCACTTCAGCCTCTCTCTCATATTAGCAGGATCTATTAAAAACACTACCACTATCCAAACACTAGAAAATAAAATATGTAGATTTATTACACACTCCCCAAGAAATAAACACCACTGATTAGCACTAAAAAGGCAAACTGTGTCCCGATTAACCAAAGGGCAGACCTGTTCCTCTTATCACTACTATTCAAATTCCTATATGAAAGCCCTCTCCCTCATTTAACCTCAAAACTTAGACATACCCCTGCATACAGCCTAAGAAACCTAAACCACTTGGACCCTAAAACACACATTCCACACTCCAAGCTACATGTCTCTGACTTTGCATTCTCAGTTCTTGGGCACAAATTGTGGGAGTTGCTTCAACCTAAAATTAAAGACTCATCTTCTTATTCAAAGTTCCATTGTCTAATAAAGTCACCATTAGCTAATAATCAGAATGTACCTGTTACCCCTCAAGTCACATCACTTAAGTGTATTTTAACTCTTCTCCACTCTTATGCAGCCACTAAAATCTTTTGCTCCTTTTCACATCTCTGTTTTATTTTGCTGTAATATCGTAAATGATATGACACTTTTGAACATATTGTAAATGAATACATTGGATTTATCATTTATCCAAAGTTTTAGTATACCATTGTGCTGTTTCAATGTCACTTATGTGTTATTGTACTTTTGTCTACTTTGTATGTCTGGCCAGTTTTTGACCCTAGGCTGATACTAAAATTGGCCAGAACTGATCAGTGCTTTATCCTGGTAAACAAATTCAAATAAATAAATTCTTCCCTATTTTTCATATATAGATACCCACTTGCACTCTGTGTACACCCTTGAAATAACTTATGTACAAATCATATCCCACCACCTATCTTCTTTAAGACTGTAGATATTAATCACTTCCTATCGATCTTTATATGGCATCTGTGAAAGATGGTGTATGACTTTTGCTATCCTCAAAGCTCCCTCGATCCTGTCTAAATTTTTGTGAAGATGTAGACTCCAAAACTGCATGCAGTCCTCAAGATGAAGTCATACTAAATGACTACAAAGAAGGATAACAACTTTTTTTCTGCTAGCAATGCCTTTTTCCACTGTACCCAACATCACAGTGACCACCCTTGCTGTTATGTCTCACTGGCTGATTACTTTTAAATAACATTGTATGAATATTCTTGAAGTTTCTTTCCACCGTTACCTTTACTACTGCTTTCCCTAAAGTTATTTACTCCATTTCTGGATTATTGTTTTCCGGATAAACCTGGTAAAGTGGGGAGAGATTTGTACAATCACAATTTGCTGTTTACAAAATTAATTCAAATCAGTAGAAGCCTGGATGGAGATGAACTAACCTGATGCCTTTGACACCTCACCATCATGATTTAAATCTTGGAATTATTCTGTATATTATCACTCAGTTTTATCATCTGTTCCCAACACAGTGTCCAGATGAAAGAACCAGATGAAATAGTCCTCCTCCTCACCAATAAACCATTTAATGCATTTCTGGCTGCATGCTCACAAAACTTGGATAACCATTGGTTAGGGTGACGTGTACAGATCTGTAAAACACAATGTGTACAAATTTAGAATTTGCATGGCAAGGCCCCACTATTTTCCTCATCTGTAGTCTGGAGTTCACTAGAGGCCCTTTCTTTTGTAACAGAATGTACACTTTAGGCTCAGTACTTGCACATTTTATGAGCTGTTAACCAGACAAAACTTCTAGGTTGCCTACGTAAATAAACATTTCTGCCTAACATGTTTATATGTTTAATAATAAAGGTATTATTATAAAGGCTGAGTACCTACAAAAATCAGCTGATGCTATTGCTTACCCCGTCTCAATACTAATCAATCGAACCATAGTAGAAGCTAAAATTCCCACCATCTGGAAAATATCCTATGTAATCCCACTTCACAAAGGAGGCATCTCTACTGAATTCTCCAATTATAGGCCAATAGCTATACTCTCTCCACTTGCAAAGATTATGGAAAAATGTATTCATAGACAATTCATGCACCACCTAATCCAAAAATGGCAGACACTCAGCATGGCTTCGTCATCATCACAGCACTACTTCCGCCCTCCTAGCCTTTACTAACACCATAAACCATAATCGCAATAATTATATATCCTCAGCCCTCTTTTTGGATCTTTCCAAGGCATTCGATATGGTTGATCACCAACTTTTAGTCCACACCCTGCAAACATTCTGTCTAGATGCTGGAGCCCTCCAATGGTTTCAATCCTACCTGAATGGTCAACAGCAGGCTGTCCTCTGGCAGAACAAACTCTCTAACCTTCTACCTAACACTACCACAAGGGCCCTTGCTGTTCTCCATCTTCATTAACGACCTTTATACTGTCATCCCAAAAGTCAGCTGTATCCAATATGCTGATGACTCTACTCTGATTTGCTCAGCCACATCTCCAGTAGAGTTATGGTCAGCTACCCAGACCACCTTTAATACAATAGAAAACTGGCTTTCTGAACATCGTCTGATCCTAAATCCCAAAAAAACTAAAATGCTGTTATTTTCACCAAAACGTAGGTTCACCTTTACCATAAAATCAAATGATGGCACAATAATCTCCCATGATCCATCTACAAAACTATTAGGTGTCATCATAGACAATAATCTCAAATTTGACCTACATGTTAACCAAACTATCAAAACCATCAATAAAAAACTAGGGTCACTTTACAGAATAAAAGCCTTCCTAACCCCTCCAGCTAAAATTGCCATAGCTCGCTCTCACCTTCTTTCATCCCTTCTGTATGCATCCCCTCTACTCTCGAATTTGAACAAGACTGTCCTTAACAAACTCTCAGTTTGCTACAACCACATTGCCAGGTTTGCCACTGGGCTGCCTTTTAGGACACATCATTGCATCAATCTAAATCAGCTTGGTTGGCTTGAACTACCTAGCCTAATCCAGTATAACCATCTGATTATGGCCTATAAAATCCTCTATAATCCGGACAATACTCCTGCACTTAAAAATATTATCACCCCCTATAACAATTCTAGACCGCTTCGATCCTCTAACAAACTACTAATTCAGACTAGCAAAATTAATAACACAGCCGGTGATTCTCTCTTTGCAAACTCTGTGAGTAGATCCTGGAACTCTCTTCCAGCTGATATTACCTTACTTTCCACTTTAGGTCAATTTAAAACTAGACTCAAACAACATTTGTCACTTAACTGGCTATGTCAATGTATCAAGCCTGGCTAACTCGAATGTGTAAAATCTGTTAACCAGTTTACTGTGTAATTTAATTTAATCCTGACTTGTGCTCAGGACTAACTTTAACCTGTGGAACTTGTTTAACTTGCTTACTTATGTAATCTCTGTAAATAATCTGTTTGTAATATGTAATGCTGGTATTGAAAATGGACATACATCCAGTCGGACTATCCCGGTCAACAAATGTGAAATAAATAAAATAAATAAAAGTATTAAAGCAAAGTATGATTTTTATCATCTTTTTCTGTCTACCTCCATCCATGTTATGTTTTAGTTTCCATCTCTAACCCAGTCAAAGGATAAATAATAAAAACTAATATTTGTATTTTCTTCCATGTAATTCTATAAAAGGTTTTGACTTCTTTTTTAGACCCCATTTTTGTCTCCCCATGACTATCAGCTGCCTCCAGTTCCCATCCTACACCAGGTCTACCAGACATGATTTAGGCATGCCATGTTATATAAAATCCATGTGTGTTGGGGCCAGTGCAAAGATCAAGGACCCCGGGGCATCATCATATTGCTGCCAGGGAAAGTTTTAATCCCGTACTTCCCTCCTTGCTCCACACTTTACACTACTACCTCGTGGGTGGGTTGTGCAATGGGTGGCACAATGAAACCCCCCCTCACGTCTGCGAGGGACTGATGTCAGCAGGACATCATGCCCACCCTCAGGAAACACCTCACCACTGTTTCTCTTATGTCCATCAGAGAAATCAAACCCCTCCAGGTGCCCCAAGTATGCGCACCACCCTCTTTCCCCTAAGATAGGTAGCACACCCATCCTCCCATCTCAGCACCCCGACACTTGAATCACAATCAAACTTGGGTCATTTGGGATGTAGTCAGGGCTTTTTCCCTCTACCTCATGGTGCTGGCAGGTTTTATCTTCCTTTTTTACTAGTTGGCTTTCTTGTCCTTTGCTTGGTTCTTTGCTTTTATAACTACCTTCCTTACTTCTTTCTGAATTAATTGGTTGTTGTGCATTTATTCCTCCTTATGTACTGCATTTCCAAAATGCTATACATTTTTATGCAACCTCTTTGAAGAAACACAATGTTTTTTTTCTTTCTTTCTTTCTTTCTTTTGGTTTGCTTATCTGTTTCACACAAAAGCCTGATACTTCAGTGATGGCAGCTTTTTCGGTAATGCAGTGTTCTTCTCCAGTACCATCATGCTTGCTTACTATATTTTACTGAGATATTCTCTCATTTTGTCAAATATTAACTTCCTAGGGTCCAGAAGCATTCCCTTTTGATTGGCTTGACTGTGTAGTTAAGCTGTGAGACGCACACACTGGTAATCACTTATTCCCAAATGACTGCTGATTTCCTGATGTGTCATCCTCTCTCACTCTGCATTTGAAAATCCTGTTTTCAAGACATGCTCTCTTAAAGTAGTCCAACACTGGCACCGGCAAATGACAAAGCCACCCCACCACCACCCAAAAAATAAAGAAAGAAAATCTGGCTATAATAGAGAACAGCGGAGTTGAAGTAGTGTCTTTGCATGATGGTTGAAGTGTCACAGCAGAAGCATAGTTGCATGAGCATTGTAGTTGTGACACTTTAAATCACGATCGCAAAGACATTCTTTCTGCCAGGTGTTCTTCAGTATGATAGTACATGGGTACTTGTTATCGTCATAACAGATTTACTTTGGTATAACAACCTATACCTTGCAGCATTCTGTTTCCATGTGTAAGTTGCTCTGCTTTGTTTTATGAATCTTGTAATTGGAATCATGTGAGGCCAGTTTCATTTAACGGAACAAGTGAAAATGACCTACTGTAAGAGATCTCCTCTTTCAACCAGTTAGATAAATGGACATTGGTCCTTCTTTCAAAATTAACTCAAAGTGCTTTTGGGTAGGAAGTTCACATCCAATTGGCACGTCACACCTCAAGTGTTGTTTTATGTAGGACTTGCGTTAAAAACAAGCATTCGGGAGGTTGGTACAATAGGTTAGAAGGTGTTAGTGCTTCCTTTAGAAAATGCCAATTATGAGGTCTCCACCGCTTGCAGTGCTATCAATTCCCTCCTTTGAGGAAATTCTGTTTATTAGTACAACTCAGTAATCTTTACAGCAGTAATAGAGAAAACTGGACTGAAAGTAGCTTGTGTTCATAGACGTGAGTTACACTTAGTCCAGTGTTCCCCATTATCGCCAAACGTTTTAATCACTTTACGCAATAATGTCTCTCAGGGAAGGTTTTATCTTCATAGATTAAGCTGCTTTGCTAATGTAAGCAGTTGCATACCTCATTCAGAGTGTCCTTGGTTACAATTAAGTTATTTCTGCACCTTTTTTCTAGTCCTCCTAGCAGTTGTGCATCATTTTAGAACCTGCCTAAAGTGGGGACCAGTGGTTTAAAAGTATACTTGGTTAACACCGTATTAGAGACAATGAAAACAATGCAGGGAATATTAGAAAGTGCTACAGTAAAAGAAAAAAGTCTTTATCTTCTCAAAATGCTGAAGAACTAAATCATCCCAATAACACCACAAAAAAACAGGAGCTGATCATATAAATAAATAAAATGCACATTGCATGATGCAATGCCTGCAGCCCCTACCATTAAATATCCAGTTCCATGATATCTCTGCCAGATGACAAGGCCTGTGGCCTTCAGAGGGACTTTAGTGGACCCAGATCCAACCCTTGTAAGCACTACTGCACCAGTGTTACATTCATTATCACTTTCTGCACTGCATACATTCAGACTTGCAGAAGAGGACTTCAGTGCTGCACCCAGATGATAAGGAATTCCGATCAGGAATACAGGTTTGTTGGCATACTGGCAGTGTACATCACCTTGGAATAAATTGCACACAGGACAGCAAAGCTCACCATTCATTTTAACAGTATACTGACCTCTGGAATTGCAGATCACCTGGTAGGATCCCCAGTACTGTGGCACAGTGAACCCTACAGACTGATGTTACTCTGTATATACGTATGTGCAGAAGTAGACACCATGGTTCCATGCAGTTATGTGCATTCACAAGCATGCAACATGCAAGCAATAATCCCCAAAAGGGTGTGTGGTACTGCATGAAATAACACCCAACCAGGGGTGTTGTGAGGCCCAATGCCACAGGCAGATGGCCTCTACATCCCTGCAAGGGCATTATTTCCCCAATACTACATATCAAAAGTAAAAAATCCTGAAGTGCTAAATGCAAAATCTGAAGGTAATGCTACTCAATGCTAGAAGTCTAAGCCTCAAAATGCACTATCTCGAGGCACTCCTAAAAATGGAGAACATCGATATCTGTACAGTAACTGAGACCTGGTTCAAGGCTCCAGAGAGCACCCCTGCAATACCAGGCTACAACTCTTACCACACTTTTAGGCCACCAAACCAAGACCAAAACACTAAAGGTGAAGGAGTGTCCATATTCACCAAGGATATTCACACCTCCAGGCTAGTTGCCCAACACAATGCATCTGAAATTCTCCAGGTGCAACTAACACTGGGTAAGACTGCCATCCAAATTGTAGCTTGCTACAGATCCCCCACCATGCCCCAAGATTCTCACTACACCTTTCTAAACATATTGGAAAATATTAAGATACAACCAAACACCCTAATACTGGGTGAATTCAACTACCCTGCCATTAACTGGGAAAACTACTTGGGTAACAGCACCTTTTCCCTCAATGGTTCTTGGAATTCATAAATTCCAACACCCTGGATCAACTAATCCATTGTCCCACCAGGGGCTCCAATATCCTAGACCTGGTCATTACCAACATGGGAGATAGATGCTCCACACCAGTGGTCACCTCCTCATTGGTCAGGTCTGACCATAAGCAAATCACCCTTGACATTCATATCCCTCCCCCACCCCCCAGTAAGGAAACCTCTGTAAAAAGCTTCTCCAAAGCCAACTTCATGCTACTCAAGTCAGAAGTGACAAACTTCAAGACACCTATGCAGACAGGAGATGAAAGTTCAACTGCTGAATCTTACAGTAAGGCACTGTACGAGCACATCCACTTGTGCATGAATCATGCCATCCCAAATAGAACCAAGATGCTCTCCTCCAAAAATAGGAAGCCAATCTGGTGGTCCCCTGCCACAAACAAACTATACAACAGAAGAAAGAAACTGTTGCAGAAAAGAGGAAAATCCCAGGATGCAAAAAACTCCCTTACCAGCCTCAGTAAGAAGCTGAGATCCCTCATAAAATCCTCCAAAGCTAGTTACGAAAATAAAATTGCCAAAGATTCCAAAGACAACCACAAGGCATTCTATAGTTATGTCAAGAATCTAAATGGCAATGCTCAAATATGCTCTGAGCTACAACAGAATGGCATTAAATATACTGATCCCAAGGATATTGCCAATAACCTGGCAGATCGATTTAGTGCCAGCTTCACCACCTCTCACACCCTAAAGGGCTCATCTCAATACCAAAAGATTGCCAAATTCTGGTAATCACGGCCACACAGGTAGAAACCGCACTCTCCAAAGCAAAGAATACAGCATCCATGGGACCAGATGACATCCCAGGCTGTGTACTACATGAACTACAAAATGAACTAGCACCTCACCTAAGTGTCATGTTTAATCATAGCCTCACCTCAGGCTTCGTGCCCACTGAGTGGCGCACAGCTACAATTATCCCACTCCACAAGGTGGGATCCACCTTGGATCCCAGGAACTACCATCCCATCAGTCTGATGAGCCTGATCTGCAAGGGCATGGAACACATTATCATGGAACTTATAAACAAAGACACTGGCAACCTTCAAACACTGAACCCCACCCAGTTTGGGTTATTTAAGGGCCAATCTTGTCTCCTGAAACTGATTGACTTCTTCAAATCAGTCTCCAGAGCTGTGGACAAGGGTAGGGCAGTCCACACAGCCAATCTGGACCTCGCCAAGGCCTTTGGCACCATCCTCCACTCTGGAATCATAGATAAACTTACTAAGCTGGGTATAAATCCCTATGTCACTTCATGGGTTACCAACTGGCTTACTGAAAGAACCCAGACTGTAAAAGTAGCCAACTCGAAATCCAACTCCAGGCAAGTGACAAGTGGAGTAGCTCAGGGTTCAGTCCTGGGACTGCTCTTGTTCGGCATCTACTTCTCTGAAGTACAGTCCAACACTAAGGGACTCTGGCTAACAAAGTTCGCAGATGACTGCAAACTGGGAGCCATTACTGAATCCCCAAATGATGTGGATATTCTACAAAGGGGCCTTACAGAAACAGATGCTTGGTTCCAGATTCATGGGCTCAAGTTTAATGCCAAGAAATGTATAGTTATCCACTTTGGGAAAAACCATGTACCCATGAATTACCACATAGGTGGCAGTACACTAAACACTGAAAGTGTGATGAAAGACTTAGGGACACAGGTGGACAGTGGTCTCACCTTTGATAACCACATCGCCACAACAGTCAGGAAATCCTTCTATGTGGCACACCTCATCACTAAGGGCTTTTCATCCAGAAAAAAGGAGGGCATTGTCACACTGTACTTATCCCTCATTAGACCCATTATAGAGTACAATGCCCCGTTTGGTATGTACCTCACAATACATCTTTAACAACTGGAAAGGCTGCAGAAATGCCTCACTAAAAGAATCACAGGCCTAAAGCAGATGCCCTTTACTGACCGTCTAAAAAAACTCCAGCTATACTCTGTGGCATATCATCTATTCAGAGGCGATCTCTGCTTAACATACAAGGCCATGTCAAACCCTGAGCTGTTGGACATGCTCCACTTAAAGAAATCCCAATCCCTCAAAGCCACACACTCCAGGGATCTAAACCTTGTCATCACAATGAACAAAACATGCTGAAGGGATAGGTTCCTGACCCAGAGACTCCCCATACTCTGGAATAGACTTCCCATACATGTCAAGCTGAGTGTCTCCTTGGCCCTCTTCAAAAGGAACCTTGACAATTGGATGGGAGATAGGAAATACACCCCAGGGATCACGTCAGTCACCCTGCTAGACAGAGGTCCAGGGAAGTAAATATTGTGGGAAGAAATAATCCAGGGAATTGTTATGACTAGGTTTGTATAGGCCCTAGGGCCGCTAGCCTAGTACCAGCCTATGAACCTATGAACCTATAAAACCAAAAACCTCGAACAAGGCACTAACAGGAACCACCAACAATGTTGAACCACCAACACTCTTTATTCCAAAACAGAGGCTTGCAAATATATTAACGTTATTACAAATTACGTTTTCGTCATAGGAAATGACTTCATCCACAAAAAGAACATCCTAAATACCTAATCAAGTTAAAAACTAACACCAGTCAGAATCTATCTGAGATAATTAGTAAATGAAACACATTAAATAGGTATATATTCTATACAATAAAATGCATAAAAATAATATATATGTTAAGAAAACTTTATGAAGATGAAATATAAAATATAAAATCTCCTATTAGCTGTTCACTGTCAGTATAAAAATCATTTATAAAAACATGAAAAAGTCACACTTAAAGAATATGTTTGTTAATATTTAGAACAGAGAGCATAATATGTATAAATATGAGTGTAAGGGAACTGACAAAACCAGTATTTTGTCTCCATCTGCTAACAAAAGGGGATGTTACAATTTGGCTGCTCTAATTTTTAGTACTGGAGCTATGGAAACAGTATCATTCATACCCGGCCATTTATTAGCTTCAAGTACTAATTGCCAAAACAATTCCTATACTCAGTATTAAGTTCCCGGTGTCCACTCCCTCGTATCTCTAGTTACTACATCTAAAATGAAAAAGGAAAATGATGCATTACTACAATTAATGCTATGTCTGTATAGAGCATTACTGTCATTTTGATTCTTAATTTCATTTAATGTTCTTAAATTCTTCTTCGTAACTTTTTTTTTTTTCCCACATAAAATCCCATGCACCCGTTGCATAGTACTAAATAGACCACTCAACTTGTCTCACATGTAGAATATTCCTTACTGTCTAAAATTCTGTCTCTTGCTAATAAATGTACCTTATCACCATTTGATATATATATATATATATATATATATATATATATATATATATATACATATATATATATATATATATATATATATATATATATATATATATATATATATATATATATATATATACATGGGCATTGAGAACAATGTCCAAACTTGTAGGTACCCTTCTTGCTACGTCCATAGGGGTAAATTGTTTCAGTTCTCTTTTCTATAATATTTTTGATATTGAAGACCTTTCTGAAAACACACTTCAAAGGGACATCAAAAATATCTAAATCAGGTATAGCCTCAAATCTATTCCACTCCCTTATTACTGTGTTTAAAATGACTCCAGCATCACCACTATAGTTAGTCACAAAGGCATGTTCAAACTTAACATTATTGTCAATGTTATTACACCTACCTGTGTTTATATCAGCCTGTCCCAATTTAGGGACAAACCTATCCATTCAACCCATCATGACTTCCGCCCTAACTTCCTTAAGTAGGTCCAGCTGGTAACCTCTTTCCATAAACATTTTTTCCAATAGTTCACATTCTGTGACAAAATCATCCTCTTCAGAGGACATCCTGCTCCCTCTCACAAATTGTCCTTTCAACAAGCTTCTGTTTTGACTGTAAAGATGTAAGCTGGTGAAGAACAAAAAGGAGTTGAGGTAAGTCTCCTTTCTGAATACAGTGGATTTAAATTTCCCCTATTCTTTTGTATAGTTATATCCAAATAATTCATACAATCATTTCGAATAGTATAAGTAAATTTCAGAAAATTAGTTTTGCCTGAGATATAATTATAAAATTCCAAGAAATTTTCTACAGAGTCTTTCCATAACAAACAGATATCATCTAGGTAACACTTGTATAATTTCCAACATTCTGTATACCTAGAATTAAAAATATATTTTTCTCCCACACAGACAGAATGATATTGGCATATGCACCCATGACCACCCCTTGAACTTGTTGGAAAAATTTGCCTTCAAAATAAATGAAGTTATTTTAAGAACCAAGTCAATAAGTGTTAAACACACATAAAAATTGTTACCAAATAAGCTCCCTAGATCTACCATGGCTTCTTCCAACCAAAGTAAACATATATCGTGGGCGATGGAAGAAGAAAGATCTAGTATATCAATGGTGATGAAAATCAATCCCTCTTCATATAGATCAGGTTTTATCTGCTTTAATAAATCCCAAGAATTCTTTAAACTCTTCATGCATCCCATAGATAATGGTTTCAATTTCACTTCTAAAAACTAGCTAAAGGTGCAGTAACCGAACCTTCAGCTGCTACGATAGGCCTCAAAGGTGGGTCAGTTGGGTTCTTATGTATTTTGGGGATTCCAAATATAATTGGGATTTTAGGTTTTTCATTATGTAAAAATTTAAACAAACTCAAATCTATAGTAACCTCCAACAGTAAGTCATTGAGTGTTAAGAATACTTTTATAAGCTATATTTACTTCATTTAAAGAAACTCTAGTATATTTCTTTCCATCATCAAGAAGTTCCATCATTTTCGATTCATATATGAATGTATTCATAACGATGGTACCCCCACCTTTATCTGGGGCCATTACCCTTAGATTGTTGTTGTACCTAAGTTCGTCCAATAATACTCTTTCTTCCCTAGTTAAATTAGAAACAATTTTATTATTGGCAACCACCTTCCTTAATTCAGATTCAAGTAAATTCTCGAAATTCCTCAACTGGGGATGCAAAGGAGGGTTGTAAGTACTCCTTCTGCTTAAGACAGTATCATTGGGCGGCTTGGGTTCACAATTTTTATAAATGAGTTCCAAGTTTTTTTTTCTAATAAATAATTTTAAATCAATGATTACCCTATTCATTTCAGCCTTTTTCCTAGGAATAAATTTGAAACCCTTGGAAAAAAGCTTAAAATGAGATTCATGTATTGCTACATCACTATAGTTGTAAATATTGTACCCCTTAAAGCTGTATTTGGTACCATCCTGAATAATGGTATCTAATGAACAAGTATTGTTTATCTTCTGTTGTCCCTGTAATTCCATTCCCATCTCGACTGGTTGTAGTGCACCTGCCCCTTCTTCATCAACCTCTCTGATCTCTGGAGAGGTGGAAACTCTAAAGGGTCATCCATTCTGTTGTTAAAACCATCACTTTGGTTTGCCCCATTATCATACTCAAAGTTAGCTTGGTGCTGTTCATTATATGCATCATTTCCCTCCCACTGAAATTTCTGATTTTTTTTGGGTTGGGGATAAGCTCGGTGCTCTTTATCCTCTATAGTATCACGTTCTATTTTCTTACTTTTTCTAATAAAAATCTCATTACATTTTTTATCCACCTTTTCTTACATTATTTTACACTTATTCCTTTCACCATCTGTAGTGTGCAGTAAATCGTTAACAATACGTTGATTTAATGTCTCTATTTCTTTCATTAAATATTCAATGTTCTTTTCATTTTGTTTAACAAGAACATGTATCACTTCGAAACCACTTTTGTCAAAAATAGTCAGCAAGTCTTGATATGCATCTGTCCCTTCCAAAATCCCATTATGCAACTTCCAAAACATTAAACCCTTCGGGACAATTCACAATTTCATACATTCATTTAAAGGAAAACTCAATTCTCTCATACAGTTCAACTCAATCATTAGGTTTCTTTTCTTTCTACAATATGGTTCCAACATTGTGTATGTACCAGAAACCTGTTTGTATTTTTTAAAACTTTTATTTCCTTGCATTGGAGTTAAAGGAGGGGAAACCCACCTACCTTTTTATAAACTCAACTTCAAACATACTTTGCAGTGAAATTCATCTCCACCTGCATGCCATATCATAGACATCGTTAAATCTGTAGTTTACCCTGTCAAGTACTGCTGTCAGTCTTAGATGGGTAATTAATCCTGCTAATGTCAGGAACATAGCAGCTGATATAAAAAAGACAGAAAGCTGCAGAGTTGTTTCCACTGTTTATTGCAGAGGGGAGGAGAACTTAACACTCCACTATCATAGCAAAACAAAGCAATTAGATCAGTCAGGGGTTTAAAGGCAATTGTCAACTCTTCTGACAAACTTACATAAGCAGCAATACTGTATTGAAATTCTAAGCTTTAAATGTTATTTATAATAGTTTGTGTTAAGATAACTTAAATGTCATAGCAAAGATTTATGTGACATTTAGAGAAAAGTCAGTAAATATTTTTTCTTGTAAAGTATAAATGCATTTACCATTTTCAAGCCCCCCCTCCCCCCCCCCCACACACACACACACACACATATATATACACACAGGCCAGAACTGCAGAGAGAGAGAGTCCGGTGGCAACCCTATCAACTAGGTGCACTGATACTGTTCATAAAAAAAGGTCTTTTATGCTTTGTGTGACATCCTTCCAGAGGGTGGTGCATATCTGGTGCATGCAGATCCATTGTAAGAGATTCCCACTGACTTTGAGTCAGTCCTTGCATTGTCAGAGAGCAACCATAATATACAGCTGAATTTACTTTAACATAATTTACTATGTGCCCTTGCATTAAGAACGCTAAGAAAAGGAAATCAGAAGTACTTAACTGTGTTTAAATACACACACACACACACACACACACACACACACACACACACACACACACACACACACATTTTGTACACATGTATTTTATATACATACACATATACAGAAACACATACACACACCTGTGTGTGCGTGTGTAGTATGTGTGCATACAATGAATTATTTATAATAAACAACATAGTATAGTTAAGCATTATTAATGTATACATTGTAATAAACGTTGCTCAATGATTTACTTGGTCAGTGTCACACGTTGGCTGTGTGTTGCACATGCAGTCTTGGCCAATGTCTTTCTGTCACTATTTTGTATTTGTATTGATAAGTGCATTTAATAATTATTATCTTTGCCAGTGTAACTTGGCTGAAAAGTGTCCTGGGACCAGCTCACTTTCTTGGTTTTACCAAAATATAAATAATTTGAAATAGAAAAAAGGAGGGGAAACATGACAGAAATAAATGAGGAAGTAGTAAAGCACATTTTAAGTCTGCATCATTCATGAGAGAGAAAAATCCTCCCACTGAAGGCATTGGGGAGTAGCAGACAGACTAAGTTTAGAACCCCACTACTTGACGCTTGTAAATGTACAGCAAGGATTACTTACTGCAGTGAGAGTTTTCAGACCTCAGCATCAGAGTATGGGGGAGGGTTTATCAAGTTTGTTAGGACTACAAGACTCCTCTTACAAAAAACTGTTTTTTTATCTGCTTTCTTTTGTTGCAAGGGTTAGCGTTGTCACCTCACAGCAAGATGTTCCCCGGTTCGATCCTCAGCTGGGGTTCCTTTTGTGCGGAGTCTGCATGTCCTCCCTGTGGTCACCTGGGTTTCCTCCTGGTGCTCCGGTTTCCTCTCACATCCCAAAGACATGCTGTAGGTGGATTGGACACTCTAAATTGGCCCTAGTGTGTGTGTGTGTGTGCCTTCTGTGGAAGGTTGGACGCTGGGCTGGCAACTCGACACCGTAAGACTCCACTGCCAATCATGAGCGGACAGGTGATCCACTGTGGCGACCCCTAACAGGGAAAAAGCCAAAAGAAGAAAAATAAGCTAACAGCTATTTATGGCATAGTACATGCTCTGTCAGAGAGATAAATGAAGCTCAGTCAGGTAAACAGAGAAGCAGCTCTTTTACAGAAGGTGTGTTTAGATGACAGAGCTTCACAGTCCTGCCGTTATATTTTAATGGCATGAGAAAACAGCACCACTTCCTTATGTCTGGCATGAGTCATATAAAGAGGACTTGAAGTGTATTCTGGGAAGATGGAAGGAAAGCAAGAAAATAAAATGTTACCCAAGGCAGGCCCCATCATCCACCAATTTGAGAAAAACACATTAAAATTGTAAAAGAAGTACCTGGAGTGATTTTGAGGCATTAAAATAGCTCAAAAACAAAGATACAATGAAAAGAAATATGTTTTTTGAGTTCTTAGGTGGAGGTTTCCTTTAAATAAACATTATCCAGCTCCAAGGATTTACATTTAAACAATAATTGTTCCAGTTTCATTACATTGACATTATAACTGTCATTATTGTTTTTCACAATACTAGTTACTCTAGTGTCACTATTGAATGAATATTTAAGAGATAAAAGACCTTTCAAGTCCAATTCCTTTCGCAGACAAACGCAAGTTTCTCGGTTACCAAAACCGAAGCTTCCCAATGTATTAGTGGGGTTCCGCCTGATGTCATCGTTTGGGTTATCCCCATTAACAAGGATATTAGGGAAAGAGTCAAGTTCATCGTTGTTAAAATTGTCCACCGTTTTTCCATTCCTAAGGATGCTAGCTTCGTGCTGATTCACATTACGTTTATTAAAACCACGCCCCTCTTAGTTGTAAGGCAAAGTAAAGGAAGAAGCAACTGTAGCCATGGAGTCGCAAATGAGAGTTACAAAGTTCAATAAGATGCATAAGTTGACCAACCAGGCTGCTGATTGCCCTGGTTTCACTGTCTCCATCCGATTCAGTGGTGTTCAACACTGGTAGTCCCCCTGGATCCATGAAAGACCAACCAAAAGTAAAAAAATCCAAAAGTGCCAAATAAAACCAAAAACCTCAAACGAGGCACTAATAGGAACCACCAACAATGTTGAACCACCAACACTCTTTATTCCAAAAGAGAGGCTCGGAAATACATTAACATTATTACAAATGACGTTTTCATCAAAGGAAATGACTTCATCAGAAAGAAAACATCCACAAAATGAACATCCTAAATACCTAATCAAGTTAAAAACTAACCAATCAGAATCTATCCAAGATAATTAGTAAATTATGTTTATCTACAATATTTACAATATCTACAAATACTACATACTCTGGAAGACATTAGTGTACCTAGAGAATGGGTTATCTGTTAAATTGTTTTTTATTACAATATACTTTTTTTTTTATATTTTTGATGTAAAATATGTTGTCTAATGTTTCAGACCTGTTGTAGCATATGTAACTGTTGAAGGAAGCTCCATCTAAAATATGTTATATAAGTATTTAATGTCTACACACAAGTGCACACACACACACACACACACACACACACACACACACACACACACACACACACACACACACACACACACACACAAACACTATATTCAAAAGCACAGACTCACGCACATATACCATACCTCTCAACCTCTTAGCGCAAAAAAGCTGGACAAATCCAAAAATAGAAACACATTTTAAATATTGCTCTCATAAACTTAGAAAGTTGTTAGAATAAAAGGTATTGTGTTACCTTGCATTTTCTGAAGAATATGAAGTCCGAAACTCAAGTTCCTGTTATTATTTAGGGAATTCAGTCCTCACTGATTTTCTACAAAAATCCAGAAAACCACAAATTTTGTAAGGAACAGATCAGAAATATGAGGCAAAAATCTGAACATTCTGTGAAAATCTGGACAGTAGAGAGTATGACATATACATAGAAAACACATACATACACACTTTCACATATAGGTTCATAGGTTCATACTAGGCTATCTGCCCTAGGGCATTTATAAGCCTAGCCAGAGTGTGTTTGGCTTTCGCCACCCATTTTAAATTAATTTTGCTATGCCCTTTTTCGAGGTTAGTATACTGTGCCTCTGTCTAACAGTGACACAGAAGTGATACCCGGGGTAAACCTACGATCCCCCATCCACTCATCAAAATTCCTCTTGAAGACAGTCAGTGAGGGACTCTGTCTAACCTGGACTGGTTTCTTACTTTTTTATCTATTTTTTTTTTTTTTTTTTTTCAATTTCACACCCACTAAATAGCAAAGTGCTGTCTAGCGAGCATAAGAAATGATGGCCATTTGCTTTTCTTCTGTCCAAGATTCAAAGCAGCTTAATATGCTGCCATGAAGGTTTGGATTTGTTTTTCAATAGGCATGACCTTTACATTAACACCATGCTGGAGAATATTCATTCTTCAACAGGGTGAAAATATATAGGTTGCCCATTCTCTAAAGTGCTATACTATGAAGAAATATGTGCAAGAACATGCACTACTGTGCTGTGCTGTGCATGGTCATCCATGCAGGAACACAGTGTACTCCGCATGCATAGATGCAGGGACATACAGAAGTGTGCTGTGCTATACAAAAAGTACATGCAAAAGCACCTACACATGGAGTGGCATGAAACAAATTTCTGTATCCAGACATACATGGGAAAAGCTGCACTCCTGTGCTGTCCAACATACAGATGTGCATGGTAGTACATATATAACACTATGATTTCCTATGCACAGATATACATGAAGCAGAATGCAGTATACTGTTATGATATGCAGTGTACTGCAATATACTGCTGTGCTATGCAGTGTCCTGCTATATACTGCTGTGCTATGCAGTGTACTGCTATATACTGCCGTGCTATGCAGCGTACTGCAATATACTGCTGTGCTATGGTGTACTGCAATATACTGCTGTGCTACACAGTGAAATTTCTGCAAAAGCATAAAACACTGTGCTGCCCTTTGCACAGCGATTCATGCTAGAACATGCAGCATTGTGCTGCCACAAGTATAGCCATTTATTCAAGAGCATATAGCATTGGGTTTACCTTTGCACATATGTACATGCTGGAGCATGCAGAATTATATCTTGTTCACAGACATTTGGTAGCATGCAGCATTGTGATATCCTGTGCATAAATATTCACTCTGGAGCATGCAGCATTTTGCTCTCTTGTACACAAACATTTTGTAGCATGTAGCATTGTAATATCCTGGGCATAAACATTCATATTGCATCATGCGGAATTATACAGCCTTGTGCACATTAATTTTGGAGCTTGCAAAATTGTGATATCCAAACATAAACATTCATGCTGTCTTGTGAATAGACATTTTGGTGTATACACCATTGTACTGTAGTGCACACAAATGTTCATGCAGGAACATATCACACTGTAGTAAGATGTACACAGACATAAGTGACTGTGCACTAGTCAAGCCATGCAGAATTCTTACTCCACTGCAGGGCATGTGGATTAGCTCCATTAATTAAAATACTTGGGTTTGTTAGGCCACTGCAGGTAACTGTTAATAGTTATTTTATTAAAGCTGTTCTGAGGTTATGTTCCACTTCTGCTAGTTCTGAATTTGCAGACCTAACAGTCACCTTGTACTTAATGATAGCAAAAAGGGCCACATGAAACGTGTTTTTTACTTTACCTTTTAACTAAATATAATTTGCAACATTCAGCATGCAACATGTGGACACCTGAGTTGACTAGACAATGACTTGGTATCCCACATAGACTTTACGTACACTTTATACTGAATCAGTCTGGAGTATTTTCATACTAGGATAGTGAAGTAGGGACTGAAAAAAACTTTGCTTCAGCAAACTTTGATATTGGTCAATTTCGCTCTTGCAAACTATGCATCTAGTACTTAATATATATAAACTAATATTGCTACTTTCATAGTCATTACACGTACACACACACACACACACACACACACACACACAAACAAAACACATACTCTATAGCTGTCTCTGTCAGAACATCCAGAAAGTCTCCTTTTTCCTTGTTCTGGTAATTCATGGATGATTAAAGTCAGTCCTTAATGCCAGACATTCAAGTTTTATACTTCATATCCTTCAGTAAATGTCTGGTAGTGCAAAAGCTGATATACCAATGACTTTCTAAGTTTGTGGGAGGAATACATAAATTCCATCCATGATTTGGCCTACTTTTAATTTTGTATTTTGTCTTTATTTCTTTATGCTACAAGGTATGATTAATGTCCCCTGTCCCTCTCCCTCATAAGTCATGAACTATTGTAGGCATTGCATAATGCCCAAGATCCTCTCTTTTTTTTTTTTTTTTTTTGTGGTTCATCATCTTATGTTGAGAAGTGTATTGTTGAAGTGCAGCTGAGATAGGTCCTGACATGGAAATGGTTAATAGCTTGGTAATTAAGTGAAGGAGGAGCATTGGATTCCTGTTTGGGATCTGTGGTTTCGCGGCTCTTGGTTTGAGGAGGGGGGCAATGGAGGTGCTTTGAGTCCCGGGTGCTTGTTGGCTTGCAACTTGGCTTGCCACCGGGGCTCGCTGTGCTCAGTTCTTTCCTCCCATAAACCACCCCTGACATCATATTTCACTTTTTCCAGTGCAAAGGGTTCGTGATGTGCCTGTTCGCACTGCAACTTATGTTTGTGGAGCGCATTGGTTTCTTTTTTGTTTTGTGTCTCGTACATGTGCTCAGTCTTCTTTTCGGCTTTCGTTCTGTCTTCCCAACATAGAACCATGTAAAGAACTCCATAGAACTTTATAAATATCAATGTCCAAGTATCTTAACCTGGCATCATCTACAAAGAATATAGTAACTGTGAGGACAAAGGAATAGTATATTTGGCAAACTGTGGAATCTGTCAAGCCTTCTATGTTGGGAAGACGGAGCGAAAGTTGAAGAGAAGAATTTATGAGCGCATGTACGAGATACAAAACAGGGAAAAACTTGGGTGGGGGGGGGCTTTTTTTGGTTTTAAGGGGGCCCGGGTTTTGGGAAATTTTTTTGGGGAACAGGCCGGGGGTTTTTGTTCCCTTGGGGAAAGGGGTGGGGGGAAATTATGTTTTTTTTGGGGTTTTTTTTTGGGAGGGGAAGGTTTTTTGAGTGCCCGTTGGAAAAATTTTTTGGTTTTTTTTGGGAAGTTTTCTTTTCAGTGGTGTTCAACACTGGTAGTCCCCTTGGATCCATGAAAGACCAAACAAAAGTAAAAAATCCAAAAGTGCCAAATAAAACTAAAAACCTCAAACAAGGCACTAATAGGAACCACCAACAATGTTGAACCACCAACACTCTTTATTCCAAAACAGAGGCTCGGAAATACATTAACATTATTACAAATGACGTTTTCATCAAAGGAAATGACTTCATCAGATAGAAAACATCCACAAAAAGAACATCCTAAATACCTAATCAAGTTAAAAACTAACCAATCAGAATCTATCCAAGATAATTAGTAAATTATGTTTATCTACAATATTTACAATATCTACAAATACTACATACTCTGGAAGACATTAGTGTACCTAGAGAATGGGCTATCTGTTAAATTGTTTTTTATTACAATATACTTTTTTTTTATATTTTTGATGTAAAATATGTTGTCTAATGTTTCAGACCTGTTGTAGCATATGTAACTGTTGAAGGAAGCTCCATCTAAAATATGTTATATAAGTATTTAATGTCTACACACAAGTGCATACACACACACACACACACACACACACACACACACACACACCCACACACCCACACACCCACACACCCACACACACACACACACACACACACACACACACACACACACACACACACACACACACACACACACAAACACTATATTCAAAAGCACAGACTCACGCACATATACCATACCTCTCAACCTCTTAGCGCAAAAAAGCTGGACAAATCCAAAAATAGAAACACATTTTAAATATTGCTCTCATAAACTTAGAAAGTTGTTAGAATAAAAGGTATTGTGTTACCTTGCATTTTCTGAAGAATATGAAGTCCGAAACTCAAGTTCCTGTTATTATTTAGGGAATTCAGTCCTCACTGATTTTCTACAAAAATCCAGAAAACCACAAATTTTGTAAGGAACAGATCAGAAATATGAGGCAAAAATCTGAACATTCTGTGAAAATCTGGACAGTAGAGAGTATGACATATACATAGAAAACACATACACACACACTTTCACATATAGGTTCATAGGTTCATACTAGGCTATCTGCCCTAGGGCATTTATAAGCCTAGCCAGAGTGTGTTTGGCTTTCGCCACCCATTTTAAATTAATTTTGCTATGCCCTTTTTCGAGGTTAGTATACTGTGCCTCTGTCTAACAGTGACACAGAAGTGATACCCGGGGTAAACCTACGATTCCCCCATCCACTCATCAAGATTCCTCTTGAAGAGAGTCAGTGAGGGACTCTGCCTAACCTGGACTGGTTTCTTACTTTTTTATCTATTTATTTTTTTTTTCTTTTTTTTTTTCAATTTCACACCCACTAAATAGCAAAGTGCTGTCTAGCGAGCATAAGAAATGATGGCCATTTGCTTTTCTTCTGTCCAAGATTCAAAGCAGCTTAATATGCTGCCATGACGGTTTGGATTTGTTTTTCAATAGGCATGACCTTTACAGTAACACCATGCTGGAGAATATTCATTCTTCAACAGGGTGAAAATATATAGGTTGCCCATTCTCTAAAGTGCTATACTATGCAGAAATATGTGCAAGAACATGCACTACTGTGCTGTGCTGTGCATGGTCATCCATGCAGGAACACAATGTACTCCGCATGCATAGATGCAGGGACATACAGAAGTGTGCTGTGCTATACAAAAAGTACATGCAAAAGCACCTACACATGGAGTGGCATAAAACAAATTTCTGTATCCAGACATACATGGGAAAAGCTGCACTCCTGTGCTGTCCAACATACAGATGTGCATGGTAGTACATATATAACACTATGATATCCTATGCACAGATATACATGAAGCAGAATGCAGTATACTGTTATGATATGCAGTGTACTGCAATATACTGCTGTGCTATGCAGTGTCCTGCTATATACTGCTGTACACTGCATAGCACAGCAGTATATGCAGTGTCCTGCTATATACTGCTGTGCTATGCAGTGTACTGCTATATACTGCTGTGCTATGGTGTACGGCAATATACTGCTGTGCTACACAGTGAAATTTCTGCAAAAGCATAAAACACTGTGCTGCCCTTTGCACAGCGATTCATGCTAGAACATGCAGCATTGTGCTGCCACAAGTATAGCCATTTATTCAAGAGCATGTAGCATTGGGTTTACCTTTGCACATATGTACATGCTGGAGCATGCAGAATTATATCTTGTTCACAGACATTTGGTAGCATGCAGCATTGTGATATCCTGTGCATAAATATTCACTCTGGAGCATGCAGCATTTTGCTCTCTTGTACACAAACATTTTGTAGCATGTAGCATTGTAATATCCTGGGCATAAACATTCATATTGCATCATGCGGAATTATACAGCCTTGTGCACATTAATTTTGGAGCTTGCAAAATTGTGATATCCAAACATAAACATTCATGCTGTCTTGTGAATAGACATTTTGGTGTATACACCATTGTACTGTAATGCACACAGATGTTCATGCAGGAACATATCACACTGTAGTAAGATGTACACAAACATAAGTGACTGTGCACTAGTCAAGCCATGCAGAATTCTTACTCCACTGCAGGGCATGTGGATTAGCTCCATTAATTAAAATACTTGGGTTTGTTAGGCCACTGCAGGTAACTGTTAATAGTTATTTTATTAAAGCTGTTCTGAGGTTATGTTCCACTTCTGCTAGTTCTGAATTTGCAGACCTAACAGTCACCTTGTACTTAATGATACCAAAAAGGGGCCACATGAAACGTGTTTTTTACTTTACCTTTTAACTAAATATAATTTGCAACATTCAGCATGCAACATGTGGACACCTGAGTTGACTAGACAATGACTTGGTATCCCACATAGACTTTACGTACACTTTATACTGAATCAGTCTGGAGAATTTTCATACTAGGATAGTGAAGTAGGGACTGAAAAAAACTTTGCTTCAGCAAACTTTGATATTGGTTAATTTCGCTCTTGCAAACTATGCATCTAGTACTTAATATATATAAACTAATATTGCTACTTTCATAGTCATTACACGTACACACACACACACACACACACACACACACACACACACACACACACACACACACACGCACACACACACACACACATACACACACACAAACAAAACACATACTCTATAGCTGTCTCTGTCAGAACATCCAGAAAGTCTCCTTTTTCCTTGTTCTGGTAATTCATGGATGATTAAAGTCAGTCCTTAATGCCAGACATTCAAGTTTTATACTTCATATCCTTCAGTAAATGCCTGGTAGTGCAAAAGCTGATATACCAATGACTTTCTAAGTTTGTGGGAGGAATACATAAATTCCATCCATGATTTGGCCTACTTTTAATTTTGTCCTTTGCCTTTATTTCTTTATGCTACAAGATATGATTAATGTCCCCTGTCCCTCTCCCTCATAAGTCATGAACTATTGTAGGCATGGCATAATGCCCAAGATGCTCAATATATATTAAAAATGCTGTACTACTTTATCAGTATGTGTAGTAGGTTAATGCTGAGGTTTTAGTGTGCCAAGGTTAAAGGGTTCAAATCCCTTTTTTTATTCACTCATTGATTTCATGTATAATGTCCTGGTGGTTGTACAGAGGACTAATACCCTTGGTAGATGGGTACAGGGTTCACATCCTTTTTAATGTCTTTTAAGACATACTACTTATAGTATCCTTGAAGTCTAGTGGTTTCTGCACCATGTTTTTTTTAATTAGTGCCTTTAAGGCATGCTATGTAGAGTATCCCTGGTGTCTAGTGTTCCCCCCAACTCATGTCTTCAGAGTTCTCCCTGGTATTAATTGAGTCACCCTATTCCTGTTATGTTTAAGTGTGACTACGGCACAAGATGCAAAAGAGTTCTCCCTGGTGTCCAGTGATTTCCTCCATCCCATGTCTCCTGGGTCATCCCTGGTGGCTAATGCTTCCCCAACCCCCTATAAATGTCAGGTTTTAAGTGCCAATAAGTCATGTGATGCCACAGTCATTTCCTGGTATCTAATGTTTTCCCTGACCCATGTTGTGTTTGAGTATCTATCAGACATGTTATACACAGTAATCCATGGTGTGTAGTAGCCCCTAACCCTGTGTGCCATTAAGTATGTAGCTAAAGACTTATTCCTGGTGAGTACTGGTTCCCCCGACCCAATGAGCTTTGCTCATTAGTATGACAACCGCCCAATCCATCTACCACAGGCACACACACACACACACACACACACACACACACACACACACACACACACACACACACACACACACACACACACACAGCCCTGTACCCACCAGATCACACTCATAGATATACTTATCTCATCCATCCACCCATCACACACACATGCAAACACACCTATCTCTCTCTCACACACACACACACACACACACACACACACACACACACACACACACACACACACACACACACACACCTAATCTACCCTTCTCACTAACTTTCCTGCTGCTACCTCCCAGGTAGACACACACTTATTCATACACTCACACCCTCCCCAAAACTACATGACCACTTAAATCCCCACCACTCACCTCTGCCACAGTGGACGGCCATTACCTTTTGGCCATGTTCATTACTGCAAGTGGCCAGGAGTGGCAATGTTAATTTACGTATATATATATATATATATATATATATATATATATATATATATGTGTGTGTGAATGAGAGGGCTTTTTATGCTAACAAGATGCATCAGATGCCAATATTGACTACTGCATGAGAGTGCTGATCTGCACTACGGTAGTTAATGGCAATTCAGAGACATGTAAATTAGCTGGTAATGAATTATTTCTTCATTGTGGTTAATGTGTCTCTGAACTGCAAATTAACACATTGCAGAAACACAGGCAGGGCTGGATCCAGTACTAGGTGACCTGGGCAGCGGCCAAGGGCCTGTAGCTAGTGGGGGTGGCATAAATGCCAGGTTCTGTTCCACAGTTCTGCTACTCTGTTGCCCTGTTTTGACCTTTCACAGCTCCCATTTCTTCTCTGTCACTGGCTTAAATGTGAGCCAGTGATGAGACTTCTTAGTACCTGTCCCAGTCAAAACAGATCAGTAGCAGAAAATCTATTACTAGCAACTAGCACAATATTTTTGCTGTAGTTACCCTTGGTTAAATCCATTCCAGTGAAGAATAATTCAGTTTGCAACTGTACTCCATCCAAATCTACACAGTATCTTTCCTATTCTGTTAATGTGCTATTTATTGTAGATCATGATTTGCACTGCACCAGCATTTGCTTGGATGAGGTAGCATGACTTGTCAACACTTTGTTTTTCTGTGAGAAGGCTTACAGGGTTGGTGCTTACTGCTCTGGTAACAGCTTATCAGTATTTAATTGTAACAAGTTTGTTGTCCATGATATGGTGCATTTTTCTGTATTCACTTAATTTGAGATTCTTAAGGTCCTGTTATGTAAGAAGCAGTTGTGCCAATGCAAGTTTAAGTGGAAGGAAAGTTTACTGTTGCTCAAGGCTGGGTCTGTTTTCAATGTGAGAGTTTCCTGTTTTGGTTATGAAATGTCTGTCAGTGTCTTTGCTTTTAAATTTGAAGCAAAAGTGTTAAATTAAATCCAATTCTCTGCTAAAGTAAAAAAGAAACTAATATGCACACTGACAGGTTTGAACAGTATTTTATGATAACTGGGAGGAGACAGAAAGTAATGGTATACAGATATGGCTGAGGTCGACCTATTACACTGCTTAGTGCCAAGTTCTAAGCTTTAACACGTAACTTTATGTATTACAAATAGACAAACATTGCAAGAACTCTTGCTAAGGCAAACACATAATATTGTATGAACAGTTTGACTAACTTTGGTATATTACTAATATTTTATTCGGGAAGATAATGGGGATGTTCACTGGGAAACAGTTCATAAAAGTTTACATTTAAGTAGATGAATGAGATCCAGATTGTAAGAAAAGTATATTATTTTTCCGACTTTTGAATGTAACCTCATTATTTTGCTACTAGCTGTTTTTCCCCTTGTGAGAAACATTCCTTACAGATTAACTTGTAATTTTCTTATATAACATCTGACACTGTGTAGTGTTTGTGTTCCTGATTTTTGTCTACTTTCCAAACTGATTTATTACTCAATGTGTCGCTGATACAGTTATTGTTTTTTTTCCTAGTATGATTGTACTGCTTACGCACTTTATCCAAGTGTGTGCTCCATCCCATTGTCATGTGATCCACCTTCTTTGTCATATGATCAGCTACCAGTGTGCTTTTAGCCTTCCAGCCCAATATGCCCCAGCAGGTCACAGAGATCACAACTCCTGTGGGGACTTCCAAGGACATGTTCTCAAACAAGTGGACCTCCACTTCATCCTCTGAGTCCCCTTCCTTGAGGAGACCCAGGAAATCCCATCACAAAATGGAATCCCTCGTTAAGGATATGAATGACAAGGAGGATGTCATTTACTTCACATCCCTCTGATGATCCCACGCTTGGGGAATATTTAGAATTAATAAAGTTACTGTACCAACAGGGGGATGGCCCACTGATCCTATAACCTCCCACTAGATAAGGCTCCATATGGCTTGTAGATGCAGCCAGCTATCTTCTTAGGTGGTACCACCTTTTGTGGGCATTTTAAAAGATGCTAATAAAAATCGGTATGGAAAAACCTTGATACAGTGGCTTCATTCCCTGGCCTCCACAGTGGGTGGTGTGGGATGAGATTCCCAAGTCCAATAGCCTTATCACTACAGCAACCCTTAGAAAGGCTCCCACATCATAGGCCCTAGTTGTCCACTCAAAAAAAACAAAACAGAGTCCAAGCTGATGGGCAGGTATGGAAAATGGGGTCACATATCCATGATTTTTACCAAACGCAGACCAGATTCTGTGGCACAGAAGGATGGAGCCCTGACTGCAAGCCAAATGACCCAAGATCGACTTGTGGCTTGTGCAAAGGAGGAGTCAGGGAGTGAGGGAGGAGTTGGAAAGAGTGGCTTTGCTAGCTCACACACTTTAGGAGGGAGGTAGGGAAGAGCTTCTGCCTGTAATAAAGATACAACCCTGGTGAAGGGGTTGTGCTATAATATGTGGAAATATTTCATTAAACTACGGCATTTGAAGGGGGTTTGAGCTAACTGATGCTACATGCAGTGATGCATGTAGCATTATTATCTGTGCCCAGTTAGACTATATCAAAAAAAAAAATCCTGGCATGCTTAACCAAAGTATGCGGTGCTGCAAGCTGCTCTGCTGCACTTCCTCTGCCTAACCAGCCACTGGTACAATCTCAGCCATGGGGATAGTAACAGGGACACTTAAGGCAAAATGTTACAGTTAGGCATCTGATAGTTAATTAGAGGAGCACATAAATGGTGAGGGGATTATATACCATGTGGGCAGTTATATTGTAACATACATGGCAGATTTCAAACCTGAGATTTATATATTTGTTTATTTTTAATTGTTAACCTAAGAAAACTAGCTGATTTATAGACCCTTTTTAGCCACCCCCGTGCCAAAAGACATGAACATTAATAAAGTAAACTTACAATCAAACATATATGTAGCAAGTTAAATAAAGAATACAGTAATAGATAATGATTACAAAGTAAGTATAGAGTTAACATGCAACAGTATTTATGTAATTAACTAGTTAGAACATTAGAAGACAATATGTAAAAAAGGAAAGAGAAAAATCCCTTTACCAGTAGTGTTATATAAAGCTATCAGGCCAACTATAATGAATCACTGGTCTTATAAATGTACAGTATATAACAAAATGTTTTATAGTGAGTTCAAGAACTGACACGTTTATGTTATATGATGAAAGACTGTTGTAAAATCAGCTGTCAGATTACCTGTAGTCAGTGAAGCATTTGCATTTTTCTTTTCTGCTAGGTGAGTTTTAACACATTTTCTGAACATCACTAACTTAGCTGTAATCTTATTCATTTGTGGAATTATGTTCCAGTGGATGAAAGTTTTTTCAAGTGTACTTGTGCTAAATATGTGTCTTTGAAGTTGAATACAATCTGTATTTCTTAGCTGATAGCCTGAGTTTCTTATCTGAAATGTATTTGCAAGAGTATTTAATAAAAAAAGTCACCCTACAGATGCTACTAGTAGCCATTTATTGTTCAGTTTTCTACTGCAGTGATATTCTCTGCTAAGGGTTAAATGTACAAATCTAAGAGTTTTACTTTCAGCTGTTTGAAGAAAATTTATATTGTAGAATAGGTGCAGGTTTATCAGGTAAAGCAAACTCTAATCTGGGAAGTAATATATTTATGGGTAGGGCTCTTCTAGTTTCCATGGTAAGACATATTTTATAGGACACCTTAAACTGGGCAAGAATTTTCTGTACCTAAAGTTTGATGTGCTCAGGCTGGGGTTGAGTGTTAAACTGAGTATTTTTTTTTTTTTTGCTGTGAAGAAAGTGGTAGGAAACTGTAAGGATTTAAAATGGAAAGTTTTAATGTGGGAGATACTTTTCACATAGTACTGAATGCGATACCTGTGGATTTTTATAGAGTTAATTTGTTGCTAGAGAGCCAGGTCCAAAGTATGCAAAGTAATTTTGCATAATTAGTTCAGCAAGTTTGCATTCATATGCATCAGAACTTCTCAAATCCACATACATTTTCAGTGCGTCACTGGTTAGGTGGGACAAAGGTCCTTCCTAGTGACACCTTTCAAAAGTCAGTAGGTAAGCAACTCTTTCATCCTTTGCCTAATCTTCCTCAGGGTAGTACTGGACTTAGTGACTTCCACTGAGATGGCTAGCTGATTTATTACAGTGGTAATCTGGTACTGGAGACTAGGATGTTTGTTAGCTTTCTACTGAAGACTGACCAAATACTGGTCAAAGTCTGCACATCTTTCCTGAACACTCACAAAGTGCTCATCAGTACTTTCTTATATGCTGTCCAAGCATTGTTCAGATGCTGCACTTCTCTCTTGAAGCACTGTGGTAGAGCTTTGAAGGGCTGCTGTAGGTTCACAAACTTCTTATTAAGGTTAACCACATCCTCAACTTATTTCTCCATTTTTTTAACAGAACTAAGTATCCACAGTCAATTTGCACATGAACTGGCCCCTGCAGTGGGATAATTTGTTTCTCCTCACAAAACAAGGTGATTTAGGATTATCAGATTTGAATGGGTAGTTTAGATCAATGCAGTTAAGGCTCATATACACAACACAAGCAGAAGACTATAAATCCAAGTAAAAAGAAATAATGCTGAAATGGGTATGAATTCACAAAATAAGGGGAGAGTAGAATTTTGAATGCAGACCCTTTAATGAGAACAATAACAACCACACAGAATATTATATTTCCAAAGTAGCAGAAATATTTTAAGAACTAAGGCAACATGGAAATGGAGAAAGGAGATTTTTATCAATAGGGGTGACTGCAAGAAGGAGTTTAAATAATAGGCAAGAAGGAGTTGAAATTTGCTGGAGAAAATTAGCAAAGGAAACAAGGTACTGGGAGCAAATAATTAGGGAGACAAATTCATAAAGTGAGATGAGACTAAGCAGAAGCGTGAACTGCAATTTGGAGACTGAATTCTATATCAGGGATTAATAACAGAGTATAGACAAAAGGGATATGGGAGTGCTGAATGAAAGACCGGCTCTCATCTTTATATTTAAGTCTAGAACAGAAGCTGCAGTTATAAAAGGAATAATTAGTGGGGGATATAAAATAATGCATAATTATATGAATCAACCAGAAAAAGGTTAGAAAAGACTGGGAAATAAAAATCGAAAGGAAATATATATGTAAAAGTACAATGGGAGAATATCCATATGTCACCCATGTAATCAACAAAATCTAAAAGGTTAAGGAGGTTGGCATAGGTATTTTTTATATCCCAAGTAGACTTCAGAGAGTTTTTCCACAGTTAGAGAGCAATTGGTGGAGGTATGATAGAAAATAGAGGGATACTTCACAATATGTTTTTTTTGAGAATGTAATGAGCTGGTAGATGTTAAAAATTCCCTACAGGGGACATTTTCAGAAATGTTGGGTGAGCAGATTATTGTAACTAAGGAAAATATTCCTTTGGGTGGGGATATAGAAACTGAATTGCTTAGATATGGTAAGACCCTACTATGTTTTAATGCTGTTGCTGTTAAAAAACAATGATTAGGAAAATGGAAATCAAAAGATAAACCAATTGCATTAGCATTTTTGAATTTTGTAAAGTAGATAAAAGAATTAGAGGTGACTCTTTAGAAAACGAAAGGAACATGTACATAGAAATAAATGGAATGTGTTAGAACAATACACGCAGAATAATATTTAGGAAGAAGGATAAAATTCAGGGAAGGCAGAACTAGAGCAAATTAAGTAATGTTAAATTGAATAACTGTTATGAAATAAATCACATACATATAATGCGTGAAAAAGAAAAATACTTGTAATGCTTTTTGCTTTTTGTAATTGTATATGTACCCTTGTCCTTGTACAATATGTGAAGTTAATAGAGGGGTTTGAAAAAGAACTGACCTCTCCGCAGAACTAGGTTCATTCATACTAATTAGTAAGCTTCTCACATACAAATGGGTTAATTTTGTAAGCTAGGAAATTGATACCCTGCAGACTGATTCGACTGGGGAATATTACTTAAACTGGTAGCTTTGCAAAAGTCACTGTATGTGAAGGAAAAGACTGCATTTTTCTTGTTGAAAACACCAGAGTAGCCAATGCTTCTACTTGTAACAAGTAAATTAATCACTGCAGCCAGCTTTCCAGACTGAAGTTCATATTTATTTACAAGAAAGTTCAACAAAAAGGAAAGAAAATGCAGTTTACACAGGCAGGTCAGTCTGCATTATTCTGTCAGATGCAGTCTCATATAACCTCTTTCTATGGTAAAAATTTATATTCTACAAGCTTTACACAATTCAAGACACATATGGGGGTTCTTTACACAGAGTTCTAGCAAAGTAGCTACATAAAATACATAAGCAGTACTTACAGAGACCGCACAAGACAGAGTTAGGCACTACCAGGCTTCTCTTCATACATCAACACAGTGAAGGATAACCTAAAGTCCCTTTCCCTTGTAGATCTTCACAGGCTGGCATACATCCAAATGATTTCTTCTCTCAAAAGTATCGACTTCTTCCTCATAAAGATATCTTCCAGACTGCTGATATTCTAGTCTACAAGTTCCTTCCAGAGTCGTCCTAGGACCCTCATTAGAAACAAAGGTGGTAAATGTGCTCATTAGCAGGTCACTTGGGTTTAAACAGGCCTGCTTGCAGCTGTCTTTCGGTAATGCTTACTTTCCTGCTTATTTCCAAGCTAGCATCCTTAAAGAGACCAGCCACCACTATGCTACACAGACACAGAAGCAAACATGCCAGTGGTGGCTGGTGACTTCAAATCAAAGGGATCTGCAGGAGACAGCTGAATGGGTGTGGCCAACAGGAAGGGGTGTGGCCAACTAGAATGGGGTGGACCTATGCTCAAAAACTGGGACTTTAAATACGCTACCCTGGGTGCCAAACCATCATTATGAGAGTCCTTCTTCCTCTTTCGGCTTTTCCTAGTTAGGGGTTGCCACAGCAGATCACCTGTCTGCTCATGACTGGCAGTGTAGTTTTACAGTGTCGAGTTGCCAGCCCGGCACCCAACCTTCCACAGAAGGAACACACACACATGCACTCACGCCTAGGGCCAGTTTACAGTATTCAGTCCACCTACAGCATGTCTTTGGGATGTGGGAGGAAACCGGAGCACCTGGAGAAAACCCACATGACCACAGGGAGGACATGCAGACTCCGCACAGAAGGCACCCCAGCTAAGGATCAAATTGGAGAACCTCTTGCTGTGAGGCGGCAACGCTAACTGCTGCACCTCTGCGGCTGCTCTATCATTAGGAAAGTCCAATGAAGACAAAATGAAGTGTAGAAGAAAAAAAAAGATTTCAATGCATTGGCTACATGACAGCCAACTTAATATCTAGATGGAAACAAAAAGGTTGTGAGGCATGAAAAACTAAATTACTTTTTAAATACATTACTGGAATGCCAGTCAAAATCAAGTATAAAAAAACAAGCAGCACTCAACTCAAACCACTTCTCCTTGCACTGCAGTTCTAATTATAATTTATATTCAGCTTTATAAAGTACAAAGTAGCATGTTGAATGTAGCAATCTCTGTGATACCCTCACCTGTAAAAATGTTTCTTATCCAAAAAAGAGCTGCTGCCTGACAACAACTATCTACTTGTTTCATGGTGAAAATATGATCAAAGTAAAAATGAACAGCAAAAAAGAAACAAGGTCAAGATAAATTGCTTAAAGGATTCCTGCACAGGTTATGGACCACACATGATAGATTGACATTCTGTTTAGTTTACGAGTAAAGCCTGCAAAGATGATTGCAAGTCTCCAACAATGTAATGAGGTTCTGAACATACTGTAATCCTGTCCATTATTACAAATGCTGTCATATGCATTGCAATACCTAAGGCCTATATGTTATCTAGTAATGTAAAATATTCTCTGCATGGCAACAACAAAAAGGTTTCCAATGTTAACAGTATGCTTATTAAATCTTACTTGCATCTTAAAGCTTACTTGCATTTTACAATCTCAGACAAGCTTACCTGATGGTCATTAAAGCATTGCTACTTAAACAAAGAGCAACAGGCACTGCAACAACATGCATTTTCTGAATAATAAGAAGCATAAATCAACAGTATGGATGGGGGGATACACTGGACACTTTACACTGCATAACTGCTCCTTGCCTTGCTTGGACACATCCAGAGTCACTACATGGGGGAGTGGGGTGCAACAAGTATGTCACAATTTGAAATGTCTCTGGCTGCTGGTGATGGCCCTGACACATTTGTCATACCTCTCAACCTCAGAGCAAGAAATCTGGACAAAGCCATAAATAGAAGTGGGACAAAGACCCAAAAATAAGGACAAATTTTAAATATTGCTCTTATAAACTTAGAAAGATAATAGAATAATAGGTCTTGCATTAGTATGAATTTTCTGAAGGGTATGAAATCTGAAACTCAAATGTCTCATTATTTTCTAAATTCAATCTTAAATGATTTGCCAGAAAACCACAATTTTATGAAAAACGGACCAAACATGTGATGCAAAAATATAAAATAGCCACACAATACAGCTGTGAACCTGTCAAAGAAGGGGCACATTTTTAATATTAGTACTGTTAACTTGAGCAGCTGACAAAACAGAGAATCTACACGCATTTCTGAAATTAAGGTAATCTACAACTCTGATCATTACAATTATTTATTAATTGTAAACCCTCTACATTTTCTTCCAAAATTGCCATTTTGCGGTGGGATTTATTACAGGGTGAGCAACATTTTGAGCCAAAAATAGAGGACAGTTGAGAGGTTTGGATATACCTAATTCTATAAAGAGATTTATTTGTGGGTACCTCTCAATCTCTTAACACAGGAAATCTGGACAAGGCCAAATATATTGGGGGAACATACAAACAGTACTAAAAATTGCTGTTGTATAAACTTAGACAGTTGATAAAATAACAGGTCTTGCTTTGGCATACATTTTTCTGAAGGGTATGAAGTCTGAAACTCAAATGTCTGTCATTATTTAGTGACTTCATTCCTAAATGATTTGCCAAAAAAACACACATTTTATAAGGAACAAACCAAAAATAAGAAGCAAAAATCTATTCATTCTGTGAAAATCCGGACAGTTAAGAGGTATAGTTCAGCCAGGGCTATCTGAGTTTGCCCTTCCCCCCTTCACAAAACCATGGTCAAATGGGGCCTCTCACCTGCAGCCATTCCAATGTCCCATTACTTGGCTATTTCACCCCATTAACCATAGACACTGTAATGTGCATACTGCTTTACTTCTACGATTATTTGGATTTCATTTAAAAGTTTTATTTTACATTTTATAGCACAAACACTAAAAGACATTTGCTAAACAAAGCAATGCAGTCTCACAATGAAAATAGACTTAGCATTAAAACGTCTCTGCCCTTGGAACTCACATTCATTGAAACAGCATTGAAACCCATATTCAAAGAAAATACATCTGGCCAGTGGCAGATAAAGATTAACTTTGGGCTGTTTTCAAATCATAGGCCCTTGCACATGAAACATACATGTGTTCTTTGATACACCTTCCTGATTGTATTAAATTATATTTTTTGTATAATACAGTACAGTTGTTAGAGGAAGTTTTGAATTTATTCTTTTGAACATTTTTCCAATAAACAATAAAACAAAATGCATGCACCAATAATGACAAAACTGCCCAATTCAGAACATTTCCATCATAAAAGTCTACTCAAACTTCTGCAATTCACCAGTATCAGTAAATATGCAAAATCTCTGCAGAAATAAAAGTCATCTAAACAATTCCACATTAAAGAGATCTGTAACTAATGAAGAGGTTGCTGCTAGCAAACAACTCTATATTTCATTGTTTCATCTACAAATAAAGTGCCTATTGCCCTAGAGGAATAAATTGCCTATATTACATTAAAAATGATAAACTAGTAATATTGCTATAGGGAATGGATGGCAAACTGATAGGTTCATAGTTACTAGGTATCTCCACCAAAAAGGACATTCTCAGGACTGCAGCATCCACCCCCTTTAAAAGTACAACAAAGTACAGTATCAGTAATGCATCTACATACTGTGGGAGTAGAACTCACAGCCTTCTGCATCAAAAGCAAGCACACTACCTGTTTTGCTATTAACAATGCAGCCTCCTCAGCATAAACAGCACTAAACAGCTCTTCTCCTGAAGCTCTCAGCTCCTTGTAAAAATCAATTCGACACTCAATTGTATCTCTCAACTTTGCAGCACAAGAAATTTGGAAAAAGACAAAATTTATTGGGGGGGGGCAAAAGCCCAAAAAACAGGGACACATTTAAAACATTGCTCATATTATCTTGGAAATTTGCTAGAATAAAATGTATTACCACCATGCATTTCACTGCCAAGTCTTGAACCCAGGACCCTGTGCACTACAGTCAGAGCAACATACCACGATGCCAAATCAACTGTTTTTTGAAACTAATACAGGAAGACTGAAACCTAAATGGCTATCATTTAGTGAATTCAGTTATCACCATAACTCTCAACCTCTTAGCATAAAACACCTGGACAAAGCCAATAATGGGGGAATACAGCCCCCAAACATATTCAGGGAATTCAGTAATCACCATAGCTCTCAACCTTTTAGCACAAGAAACCTGGACAAAGCCAATAATAGGGAAATACAGCTCCAATAATTGGGAGGAATTTCAAATACTGATCTTATAAACTTAGACAATTGCTAGAATAAAAGGCTTTGTGTTACTATGTACTTTCTGAAGATTATAAAATCTGAAATTCAAATGCTTGTCATTATTTAGTGAATTAACTCCAGAAAACCACAGATTGTATGAGGAACAGAATAAAAATATGATGCAAAAATTTGAATAGCTTTCACAAGTGGTGATGGCTAGGGAATTCAGGCTCTTGCTACCTGCACCCAAGGTACAGGGTTTGAGCCTGAGTTACTCCCACTACTGTCTCTCTAGCCATCGGGTATATTTATCTAGGGCATTACACACACACACACACACACACACACACACACACACACACACACACACACACACACAGCTAAAAAAAAAGACATACACACTCTGCTTAATAAAAGGAAAGCTAAAGCTCAACACACACAAGTTCCACGGGAACCGGACTGTTTAAAAAAAAGCTCTGGACTGTTCTGTAAGCACAAGCTCTGTTCTGACAGTTCTATAAGCTTAAGAAACAAAAAAAAGCTCTGGTCTGTTGTAGAAACACACTCCGGTCTGGTCCAATAGAAAGCTTACCTGAGGGATCTGTCCAGGTTCTCTACTGCTTTGTGTTACAAAATCCCCATGATGAATACAGTTCCTGCGAGAAAAGGCTGGATAATCCAGCCTGCAGATGTTGCAGTCCGGTCCACTTGTACTAACTGCATAGACTTCTGGGCATCTCTGTAGTCTGATGCCAAATTCCTAATCTGGACTGCTGTTAAAACAGTCCAGATTCATCAGCACGCATGCATGGAGTTCGGGAATTTTTTTTATTTTCTTTTTTATTTATTATTTTTGTTTTTTTTTTACAGCTAGGGGGCTGCAGTCCTGCAGTCCAATGGCACGAGCCAACCCTGAAACACACACACACACACACACACACACACACACACACACACACACACACACACACACACACACACACGTGTATTCACAGTGTTCAAGTTTTTTTTTAAAGATTCTTTTGACAATTTAAAATATCTAGACCCTTGTTTATATTCATTTAATTAATAATAATGCATATTTTGCATTTTTTCCAAGCTGGCATACTCTGTATATATTCAAAGCATATTATTGTTGCATTCTTATGAAATGTGTTGTAATACAAAAGCAATAGTTTTGGTCATTTTATATGTTATGAAATTAAAAACATATATTTTACATGCCCAAAGAGGCATGCCTGTGCTTGATATTGTATTATCTGTTTTTCCTAAAAGCTATTTAACTGTGTAAAGCAAAACGAAAGGGGATTATCAAGGAGACTGGCCCAGAAAATGTCATAAGATTATCAAGTAGTAGGGTATTGTCATATGAAGTTAAGGAGAAATTCAGGCTAGAATGGCCAAAGTACAACATTTACAAAATAGTCAATTCAGAGCAAATGTGTAGCTTTCAGTTCTGTTGAAAGTAAAATAAATGCTATTAATTCTGCTCAGAGTAAAATAATTAAAAGCTATGAAAAACAGAAGGATATAATATTGGTGGGATTTTACATCTAAAAGCAGTATGCCATTTATATATATAAACGAGATCTTCTCATTATTTGTATATATTGAGGCTTAAAAATTACATTTCTTTTTCATTAAAGCTTAGGATGCAACTATTCATTTGTCTTTGAGGACAGGAGCCAAATCTAGTGGTATTTTATAGTCTTGTACAGCAGTAATATTTCCTGAATACTGTATGAATAAATACCAAAAGCAAACATAGCCAAAAACATACACTATTCCTGGGTCAGACCTGAAAATGCTTGGCAGTTAAGTGGTCAAGAAAGCGAGATCTAGTTATCTTCACTGAAAGCAAAGAATTATGTTATTACAGTCAAACTCTTCTAGCAGGTAATATATGACACAGAATCATTACTTGCATTTGTTAGCCAGGACACAGCACTGATTCCCATGTCCCTTTTTCAGGCTCAGCCTGGTAGCAATGTCTGGTTAAGTGACTTTCTCAAAATCATAAATACCCAAATTGAGACAGGGAAAATCAAATCGATATCTCCAGAAAAATGTGTTACCCACTCATAGTATTAATTTTCCATGATAACTGCCAGACAGTTTGTGTTGAAAATGCTTCCTCCAATAAATTTACCTCAACAATGGACTCCTCATTGCTAGAAAAATTCAAGTACTTTATTTCAAATATTGCTGACAATACTTGTCAAGCTGAAGGAAATAGCAATACTCAACATGTTACCTTCAAACCCTTCCCGCAAAACACAGAACAAATTAACACTAGGATTCCTCGATCCAATACTGCAAACTTCTATTTCAACTATTCCAAAATATTATGGAATTACTAGAAATGTTACAAATGAAAACTTATCCAGATCTAAGCTACACTCCTCTTTTTATGCATGGCTGCTCTTATCACCCTGTTAATAAAAAATGTTTATCCACATATGCAACCTTATGCTAATTACAGGTATCATTCATTCAAAATTTAATTCCATTTTAATCATACAGATTTCCCAAAGCGCCTCTCTCCTCATCAGAAGAATACAAACTGATTTCAATTCTAGGCCTCATCACAAAGATTCTTGAAAAGCTATACATACATACCTAAATAAAAGAACATGCAAATATTTATGCTGTACTAATCAACTCCCAGGATAGGTTTCAATGTGGTGGCATTATTTTGACAGCCATTAATACTGCAACATACTTAATATAGTGAGCCAGAGGGAAAAAATGGCTCACTGGAAGCATTTTCATTGACCTAAAAAGAACATTTCATTCTGTGAATCATTATGCCTTGCTTCATAGACTTAAACTATTAGGATTCAACTCAAATGTGCTTCATTGGTTTGAAAGCTATCTTACATAAGGACATTTAATATAAACTATCCAAACAGCTCAAAGATACAGTTAGTGCAAGACTTCCACGAGAGTCAGTGTTAGTGCCATTTATACTCAAAAACATGCCATTTATCTTTCACAAGTCGTAACTATTCATTAACAGTATTAATACCCTCATGCCAGCTAACTCCAGTGTATGACTATAATATTTCCTGTATAAAACAAGTCCATATTCCTCCACTATACAATCACACCTACAAAGAGACTTAAAAAAACTTAAATTGCTCTTAGAAAAGTAGCTGCTTTTTGTTATTTTAAAGAAGTTACAAACAATTCACTTAAGCGATCTAAACAACAATAGATTGCAACAATTGCATGTATACAAAACATCTGCAATTACAATGTGACCCATCTCTCTTCTTCACTCCTCACACTGACTACATAACAAAACAAGATAACCGCACAAATCACAATTATTAATCCTGTTATAGTATCTCTACACATTTTAACTTCAATTCAAGAAGAGCTCTTGCCAAAATGTATTAATCTCATAAGTAAGATAAACTCTATGATTCCTAACCTTGAATTCTAATACCAACACGATAATCATCCAAAGTACTATGAAGAAAATCTGCCAGTTAATCCACCTGACCAAGAGATATATGTCCACCCTGTCACATTCTGTAAAATGCAAACTGTTTTTTTTTTGTTCCTGCACATGCCACACTCATTCAGTCTGCTTTATACAGCAAGTATTACATCTCACTCCCTAACAGACTTGCCATAACAATATCACACTATGGCCTTATAACAAACTCTAATAAAGCACGCACCATGCTAAAATCCCAAATATGCCTAGCTATCAAGGAAAAGTACTTCAGTACAAAAGCACCAGCTACATGGAATCGCCTTCCATGCAAATTAAGTAAAGAATCCAGAAAGAAACTTGTAGCACACCTCAAAGATGCATAAAGCTGCATTTATTTTCAGGACAATAGTTTACTAACTAATAATTAACCTGTTGAAAATTCTAACAAAATATAGCATTTATAATCTACCATGGAAGATGAAAATAAAATAAAATCTCATTTGTAGATGTGCAAAACTGCACGTTATTTAACTACACAGAAAATCTTCCTGTTATTTGTCCTTCTTGTCATGTCCTCAAAATCCCTTTTAACAAGGCAAGATCACGATTAGCTAAAATAAGATCAAATAAAATAAATAATTGTATTTATTTATTTATTTATGCATGCATACATGCTTGCTTCCTGGGGTAGAGCATTTATGAAATATGATTGTTTGCAAGCTCAGCCTAGGTTGCATGGTACAACAAGAAAAAACACAACTAGTATATAACACCAACTGATAAAATATACTATGCCTACAGTTAACACATAATAACGTGTTCATGATAAAGGTTATAAACTCGACATTAGTTGCTGCATTAAACAAAATAAAAGGCTGCTGTATGTGAACTAAAGTAGTGAAGCTATTTACGTGTATACAGTGGAGATTAAACCTAGGGTGGAGCAAACTCACAGAAAAAGTAGCAGTAAGTGTGGCGATGGTGTAGATTTACAGTTTTAGTTAAGTAATATGACTTACACTGCAACATTTACATCTGTTTTGCTTAAACAGATATTGTTTCAACTGGGGGTCTGATTTTTGTGGAGTTGGACATATCTTTTAGGCTTGAATGGAAGAATCTCCAAGGTTTGACTGAAAGAACAGAGAAGCTGAGAGTAATGAAGCGTCTTTTTGGAGGTTTAGGAGTACTGGACCTGAGAGAGAATGGTTTCTGAAGTTGTAATGGGGCACTTGTGAAGAGTGAGGATGAAGGGCTAATGGAGTAGTTTAAATAGCACTGAGTCCATGGGAAGCCATTTAGTTTTATTAAGCGAGAGACAATGATTTTCTTGAAGCAGGGTGTCATTGCCTCATACTATCCTTTTTGTCATCTCTTCAATTATGTGCATATTGCTTTAAACATCTTTACAGATGGTCAGGTTGAAATTTCCTGAGCAGCAGCTACCCAAGGCACATTGGCCACTGTTTATCACAGGAAATCACTGCTGGGTGTGATTTCCATGTGTGTGTGCCAGCAGTAATTCCCTTTTTGGGAGATTTCTTCTTTCTTCAAGTTGGTGGAATCATAGAGCTAGTTTATGCATGGAGGTAGGAGGTACAGGGGACTTGCCCCCTATCAAAAACACTTGCAAATAACTTTTTCACCCCTCTGTGTTTTAGGTATTTGTCTTTGGCATTTCTGATGCTTGAGCTCTGCCATTCAACATTTCATTTTGGTAGCACTGCTTTAATTATATGTTTGTTGATGTATGACTTACTATTTGCTGTAATATATACATATGATCTATGTTGGAGTTTTCGCCTTCAGTATAGGTTCATAGGTAGGTACTAGGCTATCTTCCCAAAGGCATTTATAAGCCTAGCTGGAATGTGTTGGCTTTCGCCGCCCCCTTAGATTAGTTCCCTGTGCCTCTGTCCAGCAGAGCCACTGAAGTGATCCCCGGGGTAAACTTTCTGTTTCCCATCCACTCGTCAAGGTTTCTCTTGAAGAGTGTTAGTGAGGAGCTCTGCCTAATGTAGATTGGAATCTTGTTCCAGAGCATGGGAAGTCTCTGGGACAGGAATCTATCCCTCCAGCACATCCTATATATTGTTGTGGTGAGGTTTAGATCCTTAGAGCATGTGGCTTGAGGGGATATGGTTTTCTTTAGGTGGAGCATGTCCATCAATTCTGGGTTGGACATGGCCTTGTATGTCAGGCAGAGATCACCTCTGAGTAGGCAGTATGCAACCGAGTACAACTGGAGTTTCTTCAGCTGAGTTGCATAGGGCATCTGTTTGAGGCCAGTGATCCTCTTGGTGAGGTACTTCTGTGGTCTTTCCAGCTGTTGTAGGTGTCTTGTAAGGTACATCCCAAATGGGGCGTTGTACTCTATGATGGGTCTGATGAGTGATGCGTAGAGGGGCACAATGACATCTTTTGATGTGGATGCAAACCCTTTTGTGATTAGGTGGGCCACATAGAAGGATTTTCTAACCACTTTGGCAATGTGATTATCAAAGGAGAGATTACTATCTACTTGGGTCCCCAGATCCCTTATTACATCTTCCGTATTTAGGGGGCTACCACCTATGTGGTAGTTTGTGGGTACTTTGATTTTTCCAAAGGGGATGACTATGCAATTTTTGGCATTTAGCTTGAGGCTATGGTTTTGACACCAGGCATCTGTCTCAGTGAGACCCTTTTGGAGGATGTCTGTGTCAGCCAGAGAGTCAATTATAGCCCCTAGTTTACAGTTGTCTGCGAACTTGGTCAGCCATAGTCCTCCTGTGCTTGCCTGTATCTCTGAGAAGTATATGCCAAACAGGAGGGGTCCTAGGACTGAGCCCTTGGGAATGTCACTTGTAACCAGTTTAGAGTCAGACCTAGCTCCCACAACTCTTACCATGTGGGTTCTGTCCATGAGCCAGTTGGCAACCCATCTCTTGATGTAGGGGTTTATGTTCAGGCTGGTGAGCTTGTCTATAATACCAGAATGGGGAATGGTGTTAAAGGCATTTGCAAGGTCTAGGTAAGCCGTATGGACCACCTTTCCCTCATCTATACCCTTGGTAACTGTCTCAAAGATGTTCACCAGGTTTAGGAGGCATGATCTGCCCTTAACAAAGCCAAACTGGGTAGGGTCCAGTGTTTGGAGGTTCCCAATGTCTCTGTTAATGAGATCCATGATGATGTGCTCCATAGCCTTGCAGACCAAGCTAGTCAGGCTTATAGGGCGATAGTTCCCAGGGTCTGTTTTGGCTCCACCTTTGTGGAGCGGAATAACCATTGCTGTATGCCACTCTATGGGCACGTAGCCTATGGAGAGGCTGAGTTTGAACAGTGTGTTTAGGTGAGGGGTTAGTTCATCTTTGAGCTCATGTTGGATGCAGCCTGGGACACCGTCCGGTCCCATTGATGCTGTGTTTTTGGCTTTGGAGAGGGCTGTTTTAACCTGAGTATCTGTGATTTCAGGGGCATTACATTCTTCTGATATGGTTATGGGCCCTTTTGGGGGTGAGAGGGGGGTGTGAAGTTTGCACTGAACCTGTCTGCCAGGATGTTGGCGATATCAGTCGGTTCAATGTATGTTTGCTAATTTGCCTCTATGCCTGTGTCATGACTGAAGAGAGTTCAAGGACCAGTCTTCCTACCTGTTTATAAAATTTCAATAAATAAATAAATAAATACATTACTAGCACTGATCTGTAAATAATTAAAAAGATCTGTAATTTCATTTTTGAGAAGTTTGATGTGTTAATAAATGTTTCATAGCTCTGGAACCATAACTGGCAATTGGTTAGGGCTCCATGATTCTTCAAGCTATGTAGGCAAGGAAGGTATAAGGAATGAAGCTCCACAAAGAAAGTCTGCAGAGCAGCTTGCAAAAAAAGGGGGTTTTGTTGGTTTCAGTGAGCTGAAGCTTTGGTTGGTCTGTTTCTTCCAGTTAAGGCTTCAATCAGCTGACACCTGTTGAAATGTAGGGGAACTTTCCTGTAGTTTACTTCACTATATTTCGTGCTTCCATTTTCAATTCTGATCATGCATCACAAATTCTGTACAAATATTACATATTGTATCTCACATTTTATAGAAGAAAGGTTGAGAAGTGTGTGTTTAGCATTCCAAAACTTTATAGCCAGAATCACAAAACAACAGAGACATTACTTGTTGTGGTATTTAAAAAAAAAAAAAAAAAATATATATATATATATATATATATATATATATATATATATATATATACACACACACACACACACACACACACACACACACACACACACACACACACACACACCTATACATATATACACACTATATATATATATATATATATATATATATATATATATATATATATATATATATATAAACAGTGTGCGTGTGTTCCCATCATTTCACTGAATGTCAGTTTGGTGGATGAGTGCGAGGGTTGTTGCTTAATACTGAAGTAATGGATATCTGAATGGTCAAAATTTCAAGGGAATGTAGCACTGAGAAAGTTGAGTGGCATATCTCTCTACCTCTTAGTCCAAGAAATCTGGACAAAGCGTGAAATAGTGGGGGGGGGGCAAAGGTCCAAAAATAGGTACAGATTTTAAATGTTGCTTTTATAAACTTAAAATGTAGCTAGAATAACAGAATCTGCCTTAGCACACATTTTACCAAAGGATATAAGGTCTGAAACTCAAATCTATGGGGTGGGAGGTTGGCATAATGGTTAAAGTGTTTGCATTATAGACACAAAGTGCAGTGTTTGATTCTCATATGGGGTAATTGGCTAGGCTTAAAATGGCCCACAGGGGCAGTTAGCCTCATACTAATCTATGAACCTATCTATGAACCTATTTAGTGACTTCAATCATCAGATCACTCTAGTGATTTGCCAGAAAATCACAGATTTTATGAGGAGCAGACATCTGGACAGTTGAGAGGTATGGTGAGTGGAGTTGAAGGGGTGAGAGCATTTGTGCATGTGTAAGAAAGTTGGGGATAGGGTTTGTATGTTTATGTGCAAGTGTATGTATTTTAGGATTAGGGTCTGGGTTAGGTAAGGGGATAGATTTAGTGTTGTTAGTGTGTGTTTATGTGTGTTTGTGTGTCTGAGTGCGGTTTGTGTATTGGCTGTGTTATGGGAAGGTTTTCATTAAGGTCATTGTCAGGTTGCAGTTGTTGCATGGAGCAGCATTAGGGTTACAGTTTAACACTTATTATTGTTGACATGAGCTTTACATGTTAATGTGGTTGATATATTGGGGTTGATATATTGATGTTTTAACTTGTGATATATATACTATATATATACTAAGATATACTATACATATATATATATATATATATATATATATATATATATATATATATATATATATATCATATATACCATATAGTATATGCATAGGCCAAAACTGCATATGTGTCATACTGTTGACTAGACAAGTGACCCATGTTACTGCGTACAAGTGAAAGCCAGAGTCCAATCATCTAGGCTGTGTTTGAAGAGTACAAGTGAACCACTTTGTGTAATATGTCAGAAATTGTTCATTAGGAAAGAGTGTCTTTGAGTGAGGGATATGTCATGGAAAGGCTAAGCTTTTATATGTCATGTTAGGCTAAGGTCAGTGTATGGGTGTTAATGAAGAGAAAAACAGCAACATGTCAAAGATTACCAAGGACAAGCTCATTTGAGGAAAGTCAGTCAGGACATCTAATAATACAGAGCTCAACCTAAAGAATCTGACAATAAATAAAATATCAGGTATACAAAAACAAAAGCTCTAGGGAAATCCACATTTTATTTTGTTTACAAATTTAGATCTGAACACATTGTATAATTTTGTATTAGCATACATCTCACTCAAATCTTGAAACTCACATCATTGTCATTGTGAAGACATCATGAAATAAAAAACAAATTTAGTGGAGAACAGACAAATTATAAATTATCTGGCATTCAGTTGAGAGTTAAGAGGTATGGGTTCTGTATGAGACAGAGAAGACAGCTGGGGTTTTATATGCATCTTTATATGGCTGGGTATTCTTTCCAGTTGGATTACATGTCTGGACAAGTCCATTTTTGATTAGGAGTCTGATGTCTTCATATGTCAGGGAGGAGGGAGGGATTGTATGTGTCATGTACAGGAAATACACAGTAGTGTTAGTGTATCCACATGGAGGTCTTAGGGAAAAATTGTGGCTATGGGGCTAAATACAAGTATTTTGTTGCTATGTGTTGCCTTGCTGCTCTTTTGAGAACAAATGTGGGACAAAAGTGATTACTCTGTCTATCGGCAGGATATTAGCATTAATGTTTAGCATTGTATGTGGTCTTACACTTTTTCATTAACTCCTTTACTGTATTGCATTTTAACTTTGTTTGATGGTTGTGGTGGCCCTGGTTTGGTGTGTATTAGTGTCCTTCGTACACACAAGGTTTATCCCTTGAGAGAGTGAAAGTGACACAAGTTTACTTTCATCGGTTAATCTAGTCAAAGTCTGAGTCCCCTTACATCACACCCAGAGATTCCACTAACAACAGCACTACTTGCCCACAGATTTGACCATTTACAATGTCACAGATTACAGCCCTAATTTGATGGCCTAATCCTGTAATTCAGCTTGTTATCGAAAATCTCTAATTCGAGCAACTTTATGGCCTTTATCTGAATAAGATATGAGGAAATGCATTGGCTTGGTCGATATCAAATGCACACCTCAAGTGTATTTCTTTCAAGTACCCACAAACTAGGTTTAGCAAACAAGACCTACTCTTCAAAAATCCAAGCTGATACTTCTTCAAAACTTCAAGCTGATTAGTCCATTTTTTGATGATCAATGCTCATTTTTGCAGATTTTTTTTTGATGTGTTCCATTCTCTTGCAGATACTAGGCACAGTGATAGTAGGCTTTTACAGTTGTAGCAGGATCAGCGTAGGGGGATTCTTTATGTACCTCTCTGTCCATCTCTCTCAACACTGAGCACAAAAGAGTTGTAGTTGAGCACATTGTGACCAGTACCATTGAGTAGGTACCTAAACCAGTACCATTGACTGGTACCATTGAGCTAGTATTAGAGAGTTTGGGAGGAGCATTGGTGAAGTTTGGGTGGTTTAGAGGAAAAGTGGGCTAGGGGTGGTCACTAGGTGATGGGGGGGGTAGGTCAACTCACCATGTTCACTGTCTTCTATACTTCTGTGGCACCATTAGTAACCAGTAGTTATTTCTACCTCAGCACAGTTGGTAAGGTTTCTGATAATTTGAAGGTAGGGAAGAATTTGTGAAGAGTTCTTTCCAGTTCTGACCTTCCTCCAGAGAG
>NC_056743.1:1738270145-1738385145 GCF_019279795.1 Protopterus annectens
CACACACACACACACACACACACACACACACACACACACACACACACACACACACACACACACACACACACACACGCTCTGAGTGCAGAAACTGCACCAAGGATCAAGGACAAGGGTGTGAATTTGAGGGACAGTCCTCCAAAACAGTCATTTTCTTTACCATTCAGATAATCCTACACTGTGAGGGAGGTGGAACAGAAGCCCAGAATGGTTTAAGACACAGTACAGTTAAATACGGAAAGAATTTTAGGAACAGACAGGAAGACCTAGAATGTTTCAGCTCTATTCATTTTCAGCCTTACTCATTTGTCTAATATATAGATAATAATTAAATGGACAGCTCTTCGGTTCTTTACCCATATTAATACTATCAGGTCCCTTTATCATTTCTTTATTCTTGTTGCTTTTCTTACGCCCCTCACATCTGATAAATGTGTAATATTAACCAGCCTCTGCACATCAGATAAATGTGTCGTGTTAACGAGCTCTTCTAGCAGATGTGTTTTTACCATCATATTTAAGAAGCTCTGTCTGTCATTACTCATAGTTTGTTTGCTTTTCCCTAGCAGTTTAAAGTTTTGTTCTTTTTATTTACATCACTGCCGTAAGCACTTGTTGATTATCCAAAGTGTTTGCTGCCTTCAGATGTCTTGATAGCTTGCCTCATCTAGCCTCTTCCTGCCCCCACTGTGCATCTCATGAATTCTCCCTGAAATCAGCCATTCTTCTCCAGTTGTCCCACTGCGTGCAGATCCTACCCATTGTTTTCATTGTTGTTACTTCCAGGCACTTTCCTTTTCTGCAGACAAGCCCCAGAAGTACACAAAGTGTTTCAAGAACTGCAACAAGTTTGAGAATACCAAGGGCATATCATTTCCTTCCACTAACCCTGAAGCCTCTCTTTCAAAAAAAAAAAAACCTGTAGTGCATATCTTTTAACTGTTCCTCCATAGTAAAATTCCTTGTAGTGTGTGCTTTAATAACAGGAAACTCAAGCTTAATATGAGGTGTTACATAAAATAAGCTCATATAATGGCATTGCAGATATATGCACTTTCAGAATTGTATTTTAACATGCAACTCTTTATTCATACTGTGCTGTGATTATTTTTCCATCAGTCCTACAATATTTGCCATGCCATCATTTAATTCATTATTAGTTATCATTTAAACTGGGAACCTTTGCTCTCCCAAGGAATGAACTCCTCAACCCACATAGACTAACAAAGCCATAACTAACAATAAGTAGCAACATTAATTGTGTTCAGTTTTGCACCATGAAGCATGCACTGCTGTGTTTTTGTTGGTTTTCTGATTCCCATTTTTATTCTATCACAACGGAGCAAGAGCTTTTCCTAGCATTCACCTGAAATAAGCCAAAGAAACAGTCCTCAATGCAACAGTAATCCATTACAGGAGAAATGCACACACGCATGCGCACACTTGTGCGCCCACACACATACATGCGCGTGCGCACTTGTGCACCCACACACATACACGCTCGCGCACCTGTGCACCCACACACATACACGCGTGTGCGCGCACTTGTGCACTCACACACGCTTGCGCACACACACACACACACACACACACACACACACAATTAATTCAGGAGCACATACTATATGTATACCCACACTCAATTTAATACTCAACAGTTCATCTACCAGGATGTTTTTGAATTGTGGAGAAAAAACAAAGACCCCAGCAAATATCTACATAGACACTGTGATTATATTCACAGTTCATAAAGAAGGCACCACAGCCAGGAAATGAACCACAGAACCAAATACTATGAGGAAGCAGGAATAAGCACTGTACCACCTGCCACCATGTCACCATGCTGTTCTTGTACTGAGCCAGTTATTTTTAAAATGAAACTATCTGCTTTCAGTATGAAACTACTTAATTTGTGTCCCTTACTTAGTTCTGTCATTTATGTGCTGTAATAGTCTCTATGTGCTCCCACCTGGTAGATATTTATTAACCATTCCAGGCCACTCTTCAGTCTCACCTCAACAGTCACACAACCCTCACCCCCCAAATGACAGCTGCAGGCTTTTTTATTGCATGCAGCATGGTAGCCCCCCCCCCCGAGACTCTCTTCTTGAACCCTGAATATGGGATGCAGTTTGAAGCACCATGTATACGTATTGTGCTACATTACTTTGATTTTAATTTTCCTGATGGCGATCCTATATAGTCACCTTCATTTCTGTCTTCCCAGGAATCATGCCCCCATTTCTTTTTCTTTCATGTTTCAGGAATAAGCCATGCAATAATGAATTCTAAATCTGCATAGGTCTATATTACTTCATCAAAGTTTTATTTCCACAAATACCTAATCATTGACCCCTTTACATCAAACATCCGTATACTGAATGTTCACATCAGTGAACGGTTTTCATAGGGTAGGGAATTAGTTGGCCATCATTAGAAATTTGCCCTTTCCCCACTGTAGTGCAGTCTCAAAGTTGGTATATATAAGTGGGGAGTGGGGTGGGTTTGAAATAATGTTGTGTGAGTGATGATCGCTGTGGTGGACAAGTAATTCCCTTTCCTATGAAAAACATTTGCTGATGTGAACATTCAATGAATGGATGTCCGATGTAAAGGGGTCAATAATTAGGTTTTCATGGAAATAAAACTTTGATGAAGTAGTATTGAACCAATGTACACACTGACATGTCACCTGCACTCTCAGGCATTAGATGTTATTAGACTTAAACCAACTCAACATCTATCGATATTCCTAAAAAAGTTCAATAACTGACTAAATACTCACTCTGCCCATCTGTAACTGATCACTCTGAAACCAAATTACATTCCTCAGTCCTGATCACGAACATTTCATGTTGCAATCTAACTGCAGCACAGCAAATCTGTATAACTCATACACTACCTGTTTTTTGCTTTAAAAGATGACAAGCTAAGTGACAATCACGTCTATGAGTGTTGGGTTGGCATAAAGGTAAAGCTCTTTTCCTCACAGATATGAGGTACATGGTGTGATTCTGGCCTCTGGTTATTGGCTAGGCTAACAGTCTGCACACTAACAGCCCAATATTTAAGGGTTGGGGGTTGACATAATGGTTAAGATGTTTTCCTCAGAGACACAAGTCACAGGGTTTGGTTCTCACCTTTGAAGGGGAAACTGACTAAGCTTAAAATGGCCTGCAAAGGCAGCTAGCCTAGTACTTACATACCTATGAACTTTCTACCTTCTTCGACACTCATGCCTGAGTGTTGCAGGTCTTGTCTCTCACAGTCCATGCACCTCTTGCTGGATGCCCTCATTTCCTTTTGTCTTCTTCCGCTCTGTACCAAATCTTCACCAGATTGTCTTCTGCTTTTTCTGCACATGTGCCTGAACCACTGTAATCTGTTCTCTTAACCTTTTCTGTAACTGGAGCTGCTGTGGCTTCTGCTCTTACTCCTCTTTTCTTCGTCTGTCCCACGGTGTGCATCCTACCACCCATCTCAGGCACTTCATCTCCATCACCTCCAGCTTCCTCAGCTGCTCTGCCTTTACTGCCCAGCTTCTGTGCCATACAATAAGAACACTCATCCATCTACCCGCTTAACTGAATAAACTACTGGAAACTTCAACAAGGTGTCTTTATTCCTCCCACAGGAGGGTATCAGGAAGCAAACCTTCTAGATCTGCTGGCTAAAGTGATTTTATCTGGACTTATCCATTATACTCTGCTTCTTGTTAGTCCTGTCACCCTCTGGGTCACAGGAGAGATACCAAACTTCACTCGAGCCCTCTGGATTACCTCTGTATACAACAGTATGGGTCACACCACTGTTTTGTACACCTTGCTTTTCAGCTTCTTTGACATTCTTCTATTATACGTTACACCTGACACACTGTGCCATTTGGCTGGAGCCCCCCTGATTCTAGCTTTGACCTCCTCATTCAGACTTCCCTTCTTCTCAACCACCCCTCCCAGATACTTGAAACTGTTAACCTCTTCCACTATTTTCCCTTCTATCTCAATTTTCAGCTTCTTCTGAGTCCCCATTTGCTGCCATTCCAGCTGTCTTATCTGTATTCTGTTTCATCCCATGTGCTTTCAGTTTTATATTCCATTCCCCTACCTTTAATGAAGTTCTTGCTTAGAGTCTGCGTGTAATGCCGCATCATCTGCATACAGCAAATTTGTTGACCTGTCCTCTCCAACCCATTTGCTAATGTATTCCATCACCAGTATGAACAGCAGTGGGCTCAGAGTTGAACCCTGATGCACATCCACTACCATAGGGAGCACCTCTGTGAGACCAAACATTAGCTTGCACTAATTCTATCAATTTTTCAGGAACTTCGAACCACAACAGGACTGCCCAAATCAGCTTTCTTGGGACCTTGCTATATGCTTTCTCCAAGTCTAGGAATGCCCAGTTAGACTCTTTCCTCATTTCTATCTTCTTCTCAATTATCTGTCTCAGTGCAAACACTGGCTCAGTTGTGCTGCATCCTGATCTGAATCTGAACTACTCATCTTTCATCTTACTTTCTACTACTCAGCGTAATCATTCATCAATCACCCTCTCCAAAACTGTCATGCAATGTGAGTGACAGGAGTTTGATGCCTCAGTAGGAGAATGTATATATGTATGTGTAAGTTCATGTACATGTATGTGTATGTACATGTACATGCAAGTTTGTATGTGCATTCATGAATATGTACATGAATATGTAAATGTATGTGTATGTGCATGTATTATGTATATGTAAGAACTGATATGACTATAGAATACTGGAATAAACTGGAAGGAATTGGAATGTGGCTGAAATGACTGTTTTTATCTGTTAATTACCCAGAACTGTGCTGAACAGGTGCCAGCCTCTCCTTTATGTGTCAAATCTTCTTGTACATTTTAGAATAAAGTCTGCAAACACTGTAGTTTGGTTAAGAATGCCGTATTATGCACAGTGAAGGTAGATGTCAACAATCCAGATCCAAGGAGGTGATTGTGCCCCTTTACTCCTCACTCATTAGGCCCATAATAGAGTACAATGCCCCATTTGGGATGTACCTCACTAGACACCTGCAACAACTAGAAAGACCACAGAAGTACCTCACTAAGAGGATTAAGGGCCTTAAACAATTACCCTTTGAAGCACGACTAAAAAAGCTCCAGCTCTTCTCAGTCGCTTACCGTCTGCTCAGAGGTGACCTATGCCTGATATATAGGGTCATGTCAAACCCTGAACTAATAGACATGCTTCACCTCAAAAAAACGAGATCCCTCAGAACCACTCGTTCTAGCGACTTGAACCTATGTACAACAATAAACAGGACATGCTGGAGGGATATATTCCTGTCCCAGCGACTCCCCTCACTCTGGAATAGAATCCCAATCCATATTCGACAGAGCTCCTCTCTGACCCTCTTCAAGAGAAATCTTGATGAGTGGATGGGTAATCGTAAGTTCTACCCTGGGATCACTTCAGGAGCCCTGTTGACAGAGGCCCAGGTTACTAATCTAATGGGGAGGCGAAAGCCATCACTCTGTGGCTAGGCTTATAAATGCCCATGGGCAGATAGTCTAGTAATTACCTATGAACCTATATCCAAATACTGTCTCCAATAACAATGCTGATAAACTGAAATAGTCTGTAGCTTCTGCACTTATATTATTCATATTTCTTTCATCCTGAATAGTATAAGTAATATTCTGGAATGCTGGATATTTGACCTGACTTCTGAGTTCACACTCAAATGTCTGTATTACAATGAATTTCTGCATAACAGTCCAAATGAACTAACTGAACTAACTGTGTCTGAAGTATTTCCTAATAATGCCAAAACCCTGTAAATTTCTACACGTCTTTTTAACCTTGATTCCCAAGCCTTGCATACAAACAAAATGTGTTTATAGTCGATGTGCTGCACATTCTGTTTTTAACAGTATTCTTGACTGAATGTTATTTTTTACTGATTGAAAGTGCATTTACTGAAACTGTAGTCAAACTGTGAAGGCCTGCTTTGATATGGCTGCATTGCTTGACTTATGCAAAGAGAATACTGTATTTTTGTCTATTTAAATGAAACCCGACCTGACACCTCCTCCTGAGATACCTGAATACAGACAGGTATCTCTTTCCGTACTTATTTTAAAATATGAAATATAAAATGACGCCACAGGCCTAAACTTACATTTTTATGTGTATGCATGGTCTGTTCTACTAATTGTTTTTATGCAGGATTTATTTTGTAACAATTGTGTCTGAAATTACTGAAAAGGGATTTACTTCTGTAATTACTTTATAAATGTATCGATATGGTCTTAGAAGGATAGCATAATGATCACTAGAACTAATATAAAATCATTTTTTAATCTGGTAAATAAACTTGCAGTTTTAATTTTGATCACTAGGTCTTACTTGAACATTTATGGTCTGTTTAGATTGAAGTCTCTTAGCTTTGTGATTTAATTATAACTGGGCAATTTTAATATGTTAAGTGGTAAACACTTTTTTAGACCTATAATATATGTATCTTGAAGCACAACTACCATATACTGTCTTGACTTGTTTCTGGACATCTTCAGCTAGATTTGTTACTAATAATCCTAGGGCCTTTTTAATTTTTATGTGATGTAATAGTTGTCTGCCTTTTAAAATTGTGTCTTAAATATCCTGTAAATAGCTATGTGTAATAGTAGACATACTTTTACTAAAACCTATGCTTTCTGTACTTCAGATTTATACCTTTGCATACCCTGTCAGTCCCCGGGATTCACTAATCCTCCGTGTAAGACTAAATAAGTCTTACATGGAAACTGCACCCAAAGAGGATGACGTCAGCGCGCCATGCATATTCATGAGGGCTCGCTGACTCAACTCTAAGGCTAACACGGAGCGTGCATGAGTGCAGGGGGCATGTCAGACTGCCGAGCAGTCCAAAAATGCACGCCCCTGCAAGTCCCACAATCGTCAAATGTAAAGACATGAGCGAGTCCACTCAAATGTGTATATACACAACACTACACTCACCCACATTCTAAACCCCTGTACAATTATAAAATGTAAAACTCTTATAATTTTTTTTATTATTCCTAAAATAGCTGCCCGTATTTGCGCGGGTTTGCCCATTGCTTAGCTACAGTTAGCAGTTTAGACATCAAAGAGGATAATAAGACACTTATATGCAAATTAAGCCAAATAGCAATAGTGTAGTGGTAGAGCCTTCGCACAAAGAGGAGGCATTCCCGGTTCGAGTCCCTCCACCCCCTTTCTATTTTCTGTATGAAATCTGTATAGAAAAATAATTCCTGACATTTATCTTTTAAATTGAGTAAAAAGCATTGAAATGGCCTATGTAGTAGTGAACCATATTTTATACATATATAAGAAGGTGAATTGGTTATGCATACTGATGAATGCATAAGTAACGTATCTTAAGCAATGTGAAGCACTGCTAAGCAAAATTTACCAGTATTAAGCACATTTAAGTATAATTGCTCATAGCTTAGCACTGCTTTAACTAGCGCAATGGCTTTGTGTGGAGCTGCGCATCGCGCCAACTAGCACAAACAAAACATGTTTGCGTGAAGCTGCGCACCTGCTAACTAGCACAACGTCGAGCAACGTCGGGCAACGTCGAGCAACGTAGAGCAACGTTGGGCAAAGTTGATCAAAGTCAGCTAAACACAGCCACACCTCCTAGCCAGTCAGGCCAGTAGTAAAATAAGAAGCAATGACAGGCCTCGAACTCGGGATACTGTGCACCATAATCACAGTACTGGACCACTAAGCCATGACAGCTTTTGATGTTCATGCACTGTCAACACACATATACAAATTAATCAAAGTTTACCCAGTGCTAAGCAGGTGTGCACTCAGCTGAGAATTTTCAAATCCGGCCAATCACAAATAAGTGCGGGAAATGAGGCATATTTGAGCTCCATAGGCAGGAATACTTGCCATAACTGGTTGTAGCTCCCATCTTCAGGCAGCATGGCTGGTGTTGGAGATGGCTCTCACTTTCAGTGGGGCATTGAAGAGTCAAAAGTGATGGTTTGGCTCCTTGCCCATAATCATGATGCCAGACTCCTGCAGGGCCAGTTCCAGGGCACCAAATACAAAGCGGAAGCCTGGAACCGTTTTGCACATGATCTCACCAGTGCCACAGGCGTCCCTTGGTCTGGTGAGCAGGTCAGACATCACCACGCAGTCCTGAAGAGACGCAAGCAGGACCAACTGAACCAGTGGATACAGGAGGCCCGTGGGATGCATAATGCCCCACTACTAAGTAGTCATGGAATGAAGTATGCACGAATTGCTATTGTAGTCGATATTATGGATAGATATATGTCTCAATATCATTTCATTCACTTCACAGCTGCAGGTGTCCATGCTGCGAATAAGCAAGCCTATACAGATAGGCTGCTAAGGCTGTGCCACCAGGCAGGTTAGTAATTATTCTGCATGTAATGTTATATAAAATAAGTGAGAGAGCCTGAAAAAAAGTGTTGTAGCCCAATAATAAAGGTATAATAAGTATTGAATAACCTCTCTGCATGTACTGTTATGTAAAATAAGTGAGAGAGTCTGAAAAAGAGTGTTGTAACCCATTAATAAAGGTATAAGTCCTGAATAATTCTTCTGCATGTATTGTTATATAAAATAAGTGAGAGAGCCTGAAAAAGAGTGTTGTAACCCATTAATAAAGGTATAATACATCTTGAATAAGTCATCTGCATGCACTGTAATATAAAATAAATGAGAGAGCCTCTAGAAAAGTGTGTAATGTAATTAATAAAGGTATAATTCCTGGAATGTGTCCGTGTCACTTTCTTCGAAATGTTGTTGTACTCTTGCAGTATAGAAATAGTAGTGTTGTATTAAGTGCTGTCAACCCACACTTGGGTAGGCCCATAGAAAGAGGATGAAGGGAGTGCCAGTAGCTGTTAAGCATATATACAGTCTTCAACTGTTGTTTCATGGCTGGCATGTATAGGTAAATCTGGCACATGAGTAGCTTGTTATTGTGTTCCCAAGAAATGTCAGTGTGCTGCTAGAAATGTAGGGGGCTGTTAAAATATAACTGATAATGTCACCGAACACATCCAGATATGTAGATATATAAATATAAATAAAATACATAAATATGTATCAGTAACATCTGCATCCTGGACAGTTTGTATGTCAGATACAGGTCAGGTATATAAGGAACTAGCAAAACCCATTTCACAACTTAATGGACATTGCCTAGTGTAATAATACATGTAGGGGGATATATACCTGCAGTCAATAGGAATGTAGTGTAAACTAGAAGTACATATAAGTTGTTAATGGAGGTATCTTTTTACACCCTACTGTATGTGCATAAACAATGCAATTCCACACCTCAATAGGTATGTCTAATCTCAAAACATTTGTTGGGACATATGTCCTATTGGTTTATAAATATCTGTATTTACTTTGATGCATGTGCCCTGTTGAAATACCACAATCTTGGTGGTCTGTTGCCACCCATCAATCCTGCATGCTGTTGGAATGTCCACTGTTCTATATATGCATGTGTTATGCTTGCTGTTCAGCTGTGTGTTGGGTTAATGGGAATATTACTGCATGCTGTTACAACTAATTTGGAATGCTGTTGGCTGTTACCAACCCATATTGTCATTAAATCCTCCTAAACATAGAACGTATGGGAAGGCCGGTCCCAGCGGACCCACCTGTCCCACCTCAGCTGGTGATGGCACCTGGCACCAGCAGGTCCGGTGCCCAGCCCGGGAATTCCTCCTCCATTGGCCCTGTGCCACCTTCGGGTGGAAGCGTTGCAGGGGATGGGGCTCATCCCCCCTTGCAAACACGGCCGGAGGAGGGCCACCTATCACCCTCCAAACGGTCCGGGCTGTGGTGCGTAGGGAGATCGAGCGTTCAGTCGCTGATCCTCTATGCCAGCTTGAGGCACATGTGGCGCAACTCATGGGTGAGCCTGCCCCTCCTACACAGCCCCCAGCATAGCCACCCTCTGGGCTGTGAAGGTGCAGTGGTAACTGCCCATGGGTGGGGATCTCAGTTCCACTGTTGCCATCTGTGGGCTCATGGGCTTGCAATTTCCAAACATCCTTCCCCATCAATGGTGTTCACCCACCACATGTGTCATATTCCACCCCTGTATGCATCTTGTTTGTCTTGTCTGTTTACCTCCCCAACCTACCTCCCCAAATATACCTACTTCCCCTACCCCACATTCCACTCTCACTTGAAAAAAAAAGGGCAATCTGCTCCCACAAAAAAATTACGCCCCATACATAGCTGCACATTTTGCACACATGTCCGCTGGACACATAAACTGATATTTAATTGTCAGTACAACATACTTTGTTGTCCTCACCCCTCTCTCAGGGGTGGAAGGTTTCAAATTTCCCTCCAAATTTCTAGCATATGCACAGCTATTGCTGTTAAAGAAATGGGCAGCTATGGACCTTCCCTACACCCGTCCTGCACATTCCGAGCTGTTTTCCCTACTGTCTTTCCCTCTTTGTGCCCCTTTTTTACCACTTTCCTATCTCCCCATTTTGTTTTCTTTCAAAGAAATGAGCGCGGGGTTTAGCGGGAGTAAGCACTTTTAAGCAGTAGTTAGTGGGTTTGCGCAAGTGTGTGCGAGTGTGCGCATAGCTAAGTATTGCTAAGCTTCGTGCAAACCCGCTTACAACTGCTTAAAAGTGCCTTAGTCACCCTGCATGTGAGGGCCCTTGTTCTGCTCAACAGCAAAATAAAACACCTCTGTCAGTCCCGAACCCCAGACCTTGGACACACTAGACTGCATGAAGTACCACTAAGCCACAGTAGATATACAGCAGGTTGTTTCTGAAATAGATATATCATGCATCAGAATGAGTGAATGTAAAGGAAAGATAGGAATGCCATAACACAAAACCTGTTCTGTGGAACTTTACCAGCAGTTGTTGTGGAATTGCATTACATGACTGTGATAACAGAACCAGACATTCTAGCAGTAAATAATGTTACAGCAGCACTTTACAACCCCCACACAGTATCATAGCAGGACAATCCCCACCCAAACGTACAAAATACCTGTGTGTTCAGGGTCCAGCAAGGATGTAGGCAGGCATACTCAGTACTGGAATTGTCCAGTTTTCATGAGCATCCTGTGTTAATGTCAACAATAAAAAAAGCACCAACTGTGCAGAAGTGAGTACATTAATATTCACAGTATAGCAGTTCACAAACAGTTCATGTGCCAAATGAATACATCTCAATAACTACGTATGTATGGCAGCTAAATGTATAAACTACATACTCCCATGTATCTTGTGTTAGCATTTGTAGGGGTGAGTACAATTCTACACTGACAACTGTGTACTGGAAGTGGAAACATTCAGGTCTGAGTACATCATTCAAATCACTGGCTACACCCCTAACTTCAGATATAAGAAGTATACCAACCTTCTGACTTACACAACGGTGTCCACAGCAAACAAGCATGGGCCCCACTTTGGAAAGCTGAAAGGGCTAGGCCTACCTGACCTAGCAATTTATAGCATTCGGTTATTATGACAGTGAGTACTGCAATTACCACACAGCAGGCTGCATGCAATTACCAAATGGTGGGCACCAATTGGTGCAGAGGCCATCGCATGCACATGTGCAGATACCTATAAAAGCAGGCTGTACTTGCTGTCCACACATGCAATCATTTCATTGCAGCCGCGGAGAGAGAGAGAGAGAGAGCGATAGAGAGAGAGACACAGAGACACACACAGACACCGACAACAGCAACAGCAAAAAAAAAAAATAAGATATTAAAATATATATACATATTAAAAAAAACATTAAGATATAAATAAATAAAAAATTTAAAAAAAAAACAAACACACGGAACTGACAAATACAAATGCATACAAAGGAAAGGTATGTAACAGATATGTATTTATTGGCATGTAGTAGATGTTTTTGAAGAGTACTCTACATACTTTGAATCATCCATATGTGGCAGCAGTACATATCTATGCACAGATGCCCTGCATAACTACTGCCATGGAGAAATCAGTGTGTAGCTGTGTGCAGTGGGATATGACTGCGACATATGTAGTTCAGCATTAAATGTCAAACATCTGATCCATGTTATCTGTGTTCTGTACAGTAGTGTGTACAATGGCTGTTTTGGGGAGTAGCGCATACAGTTATATAAACATGGATGTGACAGAGTAACAAATGCATGATAGCCATATTAACGTGTAGCTTAGCATTGGCAACAGCTGTACCAGGCTAGTATGCTAATCTAGCATTTGCAGCTATATATACACCCTCTAATATTACTGTGTGCTCACATGTGACACCTGTTCATGTTGCAGCAAGCCCCAACAGGTCAGCCATGAGGTCCACGGACTTACAACAGTGTGGACCTTGTGTGTGTATGGCACACACATAAGGAGAGATCTGTCTGTGCCAGATATATTAGCATCTATACATGTGCATAGAGCAAGGGACATACTGCAACTGTTTGTGAAGGGTGGACATATATATGTTGGTGAAGGTTGTTATGTGCATATTTCTATGTAGGTTGTAGTGTGTGGCAAACAAGACAGCATACAGTGCTGGTATATGACATGTGGTGGTTAAACACTGTGGGTATGATTTGTCAGGTTTGCAGTGTTGCAGCCAGTGAGGCCTGCTAAAGCTACATGGGCTGAGAACACCTTTAATGCATTCCGCACAACACTGTGCAATATTATTACATAACAGTATACCTCACAACCTTTGCATAATTGATATTCCCACCATGAAAGGTGGACTGTATATGTGCCTATATGTATATCTATATGTACACCAATGTATATATATATATATATATATATATATATATATATATATATATATATCTAGAGAGAGAGAGAGAGAGAGAGAGAGAGAAAAACAGGGTCATATTTACTGCGACAGATGCCTGGTGACAAAGCCATGGACTCAAGCTCAATGTTGAAACTGCATTGGCATCCCTTCTGGCAAAAACTCCGTACCCATGAATTACCACATAGGTGGTAGTCTACTTAACACCGAAAGTGTGATAAGAGACCATGGGACACAGGTGGACAGTAGTCTCCCCTTTGATAATCACAGTGCCACACTAGTCATGTAATCTGTCTACATGGCACACCTCATCACAAAAAGGTGTGTCATCCAGGGAAATATAGGTCAGTGTTCCCCTCTACCCATCACACATAAAACCCATTATAGAGTACAATGCCCCATGTGGTATGTACCTCACAAAACATCTACAGCAACTGGAAAGGCCGCAGACATACCTAACAAAGAGTAATACCGGCCTCAAACAGATGCCCTATGCAGACCGTCTCACAAAACCACAGCTAGACTGTGTTGCATACTGCCTACCCAGAGGTGATCTCTGCCTAACATACCAAGCTATGTCAAACCCAGAGCTGTTGGACATGCTCCACGTAAACAAGTCACAATCCCTACGAGCTACACGCTCTAGGGACCTAAACCTTGTCACCTCAATAGACAGAACATGCTGGAGTGATAGATTCCTATCTCAGGGACATCCCATACTCTGGAACAAACCACCTATCAATAGCAAACCAAACTCCTCATTAGCAGTCGTCATGAATAATCCTGATGATTGGATGAGAGATAGGAAATATACACCGGGAATCACCTCTGTGGCTCTGCTGGACAGGGGCATGTGAAATTAGATTACATGTGTGTCAAAGGCCAGGGTAGCATATGGCTAGGCTTCTATAGGCCCTAGGGCCAAAAGCCTATTACCTATCTATGAACCGATATAAACCCACATGTACTTGTTGCAATAATTGCTATGTGAGGTTGACTGAGTGTGATGGTGAATGTGTTGGTGAATGTGTTGAGGTTTTGTAAATGTGTGATAGCTTAGTGGGAAACTGTTTCCGTCCTGCTAGTTTGTGTCCTAGCTCTGATCCCAGCAAAAGATGTGTATGCTATTGCTAGGCAGAAAAATCAGCATGGCATACGGTCTGACGTAGTCCCTTGGTGTGGACTGGGGTGTGCCATTGTAGGCTAAAGCAGTACATGTATGCTTATTGATTGGTATTGCTGGTAAATCCAAATCCCGTATTTACTGTAGTACTACCTGAAGCTGTATGCCTAAACAGCATAGTATGGTGTATGTCCACATTGCTTGGAAACACTGCTATGTGTGTTCCCTGTAGTCCTCACAGATTACATACCTCAGGCATAATGTTTTGTAAGTACTGACACACAGTACTGTATGGTACACAGGTAAAGCTCATCTGGGTTGCCATACCTTTGTGTCTTGGTTGTATGTGTGATGTGCGTGTGGGTATGCCTGTAACATGCCCTCGGTCATATGTGTGTTACAGGATATAAGTGCGTATCTAGCAACATGTATAGTCTAGTACAGCAGTATGCCACCTATATTAACGAATGTGCACATATGTTAGGCAGGGGTTTGCCACCAACAACTAGTGTGGTATACTGGTAATACTGTAACTGGACTTTACAATCATTGCAATGGATGACATATTTATTTATGCATTAGCTTGATATATACCTCCTGTGGCTAGGTGGTGCATTGTGTCGCATACAGTGTGACATGTACTGTTGTATAGTCTTACATACTGGTTTCCCTTTGTTGCTGTGCAGAACATGGTTTGATATATAGAGCATTCCAGGCACTGTCAGGCAGTTGTGGTATGAGCACTGATATGTGCTATTGAAAGTGTGTATCCTCTGACAGCCAGTAGGTTGCTATATATGGCAGTTCAGTGATATCTGTACTTTAGAATGTTAAGTGTGCCACATGACTTGCTCACACATATTGTTTCATTGTCTTCCAGGGTCATGGCTCACCATCGCAATCCGACATATAGCCCAGCCAAGGATGAGAAGATCACGACCAGCCTGGTTCAGCACTACACCCTGCTGTTCTCAAAAACCAGCCAGGACCAGCATGAGCGGACTGCACTGTGGCAAGATGTTGTTCATCGGGTAAATGACATATGCATGCATACCAGGACATATGAACAGGTACGCCATCACTGCAGTGATTTACTTAGACATGTCCGGCAGCGTGCGTCTGATGTCCATAGACAACAGCTTGCCACAGGTGGTGGGGTAGCCATCCATCCCCCCCTCACCAGAGTGGAGGAACTGCTCCTTAGCCTGGTGGCTCTTGGCCAACAACAACAGCAAACATGTATCATCATGGAGGCTGGAGCCACCCAGCGAGTTGACACGGAGGGTGCAGGTAACATGGCATATCTGTAGATTACTGTTACCTCTACTGGTATATCATGCATATGTGAGATGTGTACTGTGTAGTTATAAGATGTGAAGCCTGGTTTTGTGCAATACTGATAATTTGGAACATAATTTGTAGGCCTGTGACTGTCAACCATTGTACTACTGTAAGATTGCAGACCCACAGTAGCAATGCCACAGCTGTTGCCACTGACAAACTGTCTCCTAACCTTGTAGGTCCCTTTGGTATGACAGCAAGGCAGCAGACCCAAGCTGGTGAGTATGTTCTACATTTAATATTGCATGATATATGTGCATGTCATAGGTGAGGTGTAGGACATGTGCACGTAACACATCTATGCATAATGCATGCTGTGCATGTTTGCTATGAGATTATGCACATCCCAGTAACGTGTGTAGCTGCCTCAAACACATGCAATACACAGAGCATCCCACACAATTGTGGCAAAACTGTAGTGGACATCGGATAGGCAGAGTCTATACACATGCACACAACATACACAACATTGTCATACGCAGTACATGTTAATATGCTACACATTGCGTATTCAGACACACACTGTAAGGTCACACTCCAGTATCCCAAATGTCATCCACACAGCACACATAGTATACCTGAGGGGTAGGGGCCTATCATGGGTCTGTGTGACACTCTGCAACACATAACACATTCATGTTAGGCAATGCTCCCTATTGGGCACCTTACAAACCCATGTAACAACTGGTTGTGAAATGGTGAATGTAGCCATGGTACTGCAGTTCAGGAACAGCATGCTAGGTGCTGGTCTGGCACACATTAGTAGCCTTGAGTGACCACATGATGCTGCATGATGATGGTTCATGGTACTACACCCCATCCAGTTATAGTAACCACAGTACTACACATAGCATTCATTGCTATGCACCTCACTGTTGTGTGTGTGTGCAAACATATGCACCTATACACAATATGCATAGCAATCACCATTTGTACAAAGTGACACATATATGTCTTGTAATGCTATGGAGTGTATACATCACATGACACACATTGGGTATGTGTGATGTTTAATGTTGCAGTTGTGTTGTAGCATGCCGTGTCATGGCTGACACTGGCATGTACACAATATGTCCTACACTTACCATAACTACTGTACAATGGCTATGTTGAGCAATGGTATTCCATCAGGTATACATGCACCACTCATCCTTTGTGTATACATAGCATGCATGTGCTAAACCTGTGTCCACAATTATCTGCTAAAGACACAGACACTCTAATCAGAAATGGATATCTATGTGACACACAGATGCACATGCAGCCATGGCATGTATACCTGTGAGTGATGGAGCACAGGACATTGCAGAGCTTTCAATACTTGCACAGCAATGTTGTGTCCATATACACATTGCGTTCCAGGGTGAGGCCAGTCACTGAACAACAACACACATGCATCAGAACCATGTAAACTGTTAGTAGCAAGGGCTGTCTACACCCACACTGCATGCTGTTGAGCAACACACATCCTGCATGCTAACACGTGTGATATGACTGTTTGGCTTGTGATACTTTACCCCACCATCAACCGCTATTGAGTATGTTCTGGATTGCTGGTGGTGGTGGTGTGTGTGTGTGTGTGTGTGTGTGTGTGTGTGTGTGTGTGTGTGTGTGTGTGTATATGTGTGTCTGTTTAAGTGAGGAGTGTATTTGTGTGCATGTGTGCATGGAGCACAGGACATTGCAGAGCTTTCAATACTTGCACAGCAATGTTGTGTCCATATACACATTGCGTTCCAGGGTGAGGCCAGTCACTGAACAACAACACACATGCATCAGAACCATGTAAACTGTTAGTAGCAAGGGCTGTCTACACCCACACTGCATGCTGTTGAGCAACACACATCCTGCATGCTAACACGCAGATATGACTGTTTGGCTTGTGATACTTTACCCCACCATCAACCGCTATTGAGTATGTTCTGGATTGCTGGTGGTGGTGGTGTGTGTGTGTGTGTGTGTGTGTGTGTGTGTGTGTGTGTGTGTGTGTGTGTGTGTGTATATGTGTGTCTGTTTAAGTGAGGAGTGTATTTGTGTGCATGTGTGCATGGAGCACAGGACATTGCAGAGCTTTCAATACTTGCACAGCAATGTTGTGTCCATGTACACATTGTGTTCCAGGGGAGGCCAATCACTGAAAAACAACACACATGCATCAGAGCCATGTATACTGTTATTAGCAAGGGCTGTCTACACCTGCACTGCATGCTGTTGAGCAACACATGTCCTGCATGCTGACACGTGTGATATGACTGTTTGGCTTGTGATACTTTACCCCACCATCAACCCCTATTGAGTATGTTCTGGATTGATGGTGGTGTGTGTGTGTGTGTGTGTGTGTGTGTGTGTGTGTGTGTGTGTGTGTGTGTGTGTGTGTGTGTGCGTGTGTGTCCATGTGTCCATGTGTTCATGTGTGCATGTGTGCATGTGTTCATGTGTGCATGTGATCATGTGTGCATGTGTGCATGTGTTCATGTGTGCATGTGTACATGTGTTCATGTGTTCATGTGTGCATGTGTGCATGTGTTCCAACATCATGTACAGGTCGAAAAGTGTGTTTCCTGTCTTCCTCTCACAGGTGCTGAGGTTGGGCTGGTTCACTGCAGCAGGGAACCTGATGTCACTGAGCAAAATAGTGATGATGAAGATAGGTGTGTTGAGGCACAGGCATGTTTGCCAGGGTCTGTCGTTGGGCCACCAATCGACAGAACACAAGTTTCCACCCCATCCATGCACACAGTCATACTGCCAATACATCCATCACCAATGCCCTTAGCTGAGGGACAGTGTACAGTCAGCATTGGCCAGGACAGTGTGGTATCTATGGCACATAGGTTCATAGGTTCATAGGTTCGTACTAGGCTATCTGCCCTAGGGCATTTATAAGCCTAGCCAGAGTGTGTGTGGCTTTCACCACCCCTTAGGATGAGAATACTACGCCCTTTTAGGGTTTAGTTTACTGTGCCTCTGTCTAGTAGTGACACAGAGATGACCCCCGGGGTAAACCTACGATCTCCCATCCACTCGACAAGATTTCTCTTGAATAGAGACAGTGAGGGGCTCTGCCTAACATGGATTGGGATTCTGTTCCAGAGTGTAGGGAGCCTCTGGGTTATGAATCTGTCCATCCAGCACGTCCTATTTATTTCTGTGTTGAGGTTTAAGCCTCTTGCTCTCGTGGCTCTGGTGGATTTGGATTTACTAAGGTGGAGCATGTCCATTAATTCCGGTTTGGACATGGCCTTGTGCCAGGCACAGATCACCTCTGAGTAGGCGGTATGCGACTGAATAGAGCTGGAGTTTTTTCAGTCGGGCAGCATATGACATATGTTTAAGACCCTTTATCCTCTTGGTGAGGAACTTTTGGGGTCTTTCCAACTGCTGCAGGTGACGGGTAAGATACATCCCAAATGGGGCATTGTACTCAATCATTGGCCTGATAAGAGAAGAGTACAGGGGCACAATGACCTCTCTTGATCTAGATGTGAAACCCTTCATGATAAGGTGGGCAATATAGAAGGTCTTCCTAACCACTTTGGCAATGTGAGTGTCAAATGAGAGGTTACTGTCAACCTGGGTCCCAAGGTCCCTGATTACCTCTTCCGTACTTAATGGATTACCACCTATGTGGGACTGTCCAGAGCCACGTGCATGTGGTCTTCTAGGTTGGTCTATGGACAGCCCACCCCCAACATTGCTGGGGCTGGTACTGGCACTACGGGAGCAGCTGTGGCTTGAGGGACATCTGCGGCGACTGCCAGCTGCTGATGTTGCTGGACATGAATCCCAACACAGCAGCCATACCCAGATGTCTGGAAGGGTACCACATAGGCAGATGTCCAGGGGTTCTCGTCGAAGCACTGCTGCTCATCATGCCCCTGGCAGATGTGCCACAGGTCTTACAACCTCATGCATGTTCCAGGCTGTCATGGAGGCACAGGCATGTATGGAAGGGTACACCAGACAGGGACTAAGGGCACAGAAGGCACATAACACCACTGTAATTGACAGTATCCGTGACCTAGCAGGTGCCATCCGTAATTACACTAAGGTCACTGATAGACGTTGGGGTGAGACATTATATGTCCTCCGCAATGTCATGTCCATGTGTCAGGACAGTGCGGAATGGTTGAGACGTTGACGTGGACGTATGCCAGCAACATCAGCAGCTGGCAGTCGCCGCAGATATCCCTCAAGCCACAGCTGCTCCCGTAGTGCCAGTACCAGCCCCAGCAATGTTGGGGGTGGGCTGTCCATAGACCAACCTAGAAGACCACGTGCACGTGGCTCTGGACAGTCCCAGCAGGGACCTGGGTCCAGTGTACATCTGTCCACCTCTGAGGATAGTACCCAGTCTGGCTTAGTACCTTATACTGTCAATAGCACACCTGCCAGGCACAGGTACCTTGTCCGTGGCCAGAGACGGTGATCTGTAAAGCCTGGCAGGTACAGTCTGTGGCTGTCCCACAAATCCCCGTATATGGCAGCCACATGGTGGAACTGTGTGCATGCAGACACACACATACATAAAACAGACACCTAGGGCACACATTACATCAACATTGGCCCATAGCAGTACTCTTGGCCCTCACATACACACACACACACACACACACACACACACACACACACACACACACACATACATGCCGATTGTATGGCTCAATGTAGGCCTCTGGCAAACCAACAACACACCCTGTGCATATGATGAAACCTGTGCCACCTCCTGTCATCTGTAACATTGATGCAGGAACAGGCTACCATGGTGCTGATGCACAGGGTGACTTTCCAGCAGTATAGCAATGTTAGCATGTTGTCAGCAGTAGAGTGTAATGATATCCTTGAAGGTGTAGCTGAGCAGGCATGATGCATTAAAGCTATGATTGTCAGTGTAGTATTGTTTACACCAGTGTTAGCTCCAATAGTGTATTGTGTGCCCACGTGCCACTTGGCTGATGTGTGTAGTATTGGCAGCATGTGTTAGAGAGTGGATAGTACGTGTGGGATGTGTGTAGCACAGATTTACAGGTGTACATTTGTGAACATGGTGGAGGTGCACTGTCTGCATGTACGTGCATAGTGGACACATGGGCAGGGTGACATGCCCTGTGTTACATAGTAACACTGCATAGTTTCTATTGGTGGCCAGTATGCATTGTACTACACACATTTTGGAACTTGAGTACACATGTGTGTATGACATGGTTTGACACTGTGCTGTGGGTGATACTGTTACTATCTGTCATTGTTTTGCATTCTGGTAGTATACATAACCTCAACAGCCTGACCATAAACAATTGTTAGATGTCTTGACAACTGACACACAGATGTAGGACACACAGTAACAATTGGATCCTTCAGGTACTATACTATGCCAGTAACCAGTGGTATTAACCTGCACCTGAGATCACTCCTGTTTGTCATATAGCTCTTTTAGGTAGACGCAATCACAGTAGGGATATGTCCGTCCACGTCTGGAAATGCATACTGTGGCCTGTAATGCATTCTCCAGATGACACACACATCCTCCACAAGGGTATCATACAAACAGATACCTGTTGTCAAACCCATGCTGTAAAGCTATAAGCCAACCAGAGCATAGTCATCCAACTTTACGAAACATAGTATCCCCACAGTACCACATATGTAGTAGCCACCAACATGTTGAACAGGTATCGATGTGTACATGCAGTGAAGTGTTACGTCATCTCTACTATGGTAATCACATTTCCAAAGGTATTTAGAAATCCCTCGCTGGATCACATAAGCAATAAGGGGTCTGCATGCATATCCACAAAGAATAGCCATCATTGACAGACCTTGCTGCGTTTAAAAAGGTCTGTAATATACCTCAGCCATAAACCCTCACTCACACAATTCAATAGAAACCGTAATGAGTGCGTGTGACACGGATGACCTAGGCCAGGGATCACTGCAGTGGCTGGCCTTGTCACAAGCATACAGATGTGACCTAAGGTCTGGAAAGTGGCAGCACACTCTGGCAAAGATGACAGATGTGTTCATGGAGAAAGCAGGGTTGCCACCTATGAAATAAGTGATGTCACATGTACGTATATGTATTTGCCACACAGCTACCTGACATGTGCAATGCATATACTGTTGTCATACTGATATGTGATAACAGTAGTAAAAGCAAAACCCACAACACATTGACCAACAGTGTCACACACATAGAACACACACACACCAAGTGCAGGATTCAAACCCCTACCTAACTACTTCATGATACTAGAGGAGTACGCATTAACACGATGTGCTATACACATTACTGGGAGTTCTCTTTTCCCCAGGTATATTTGTAGGATGGTGACATCATCAGACTTGACAAAGATTAGTATAGAACTTTTAAGGTGTTTTACTACTCTCCAAAAAGGTTGCTCCTCTCCAAGGAGATCACACACAAACACACACTTGTCAAGTGCAGGATTCAAACCCCTACCTAACTACTTCATGATACTAGTGGAGCACACATTAACACAACACGCTATACACACTACTGGGAATTCTCTTTTCCCCAGGTATATTTGTAGGATGGTGACATCATCAGATTTGAGAAAGATTAGTATACCACTTTTAAGGTGTTGTACTACTCTCCAAAAAGGTTGCTCCTCTCCAAGGAAATCACACACACACTTGTCAATTGCAGGATTCAAACTCCTACCTAATACTTCATGATACTACAGGAGTATGCATTTACATGATGCGCTATACACATTACTGTGAGCTCTCCTTTCCACAGGTATATTTGTAGGATGGTGACATCATCACACTAGACAAAGTGGATTACATTAGTTGGGCTACATAGAAGGAATGTCTAAACACTTTGGCCATGTGATCATCAAAGGAGAGTTTACTATCTACCTGTGTCCCCAGGGCCATAATGACTGTCTCTGTACATACCGGATTACCACCTATGTGGTAATTTGTGTGCACTTTGTTTTATCCAAAGGGGATGACTATGCTTTCTTTGGCATTCTGCTTGAGGGCATTGTTTTGACACCAGGTATTTGTCTCTGTAAGACCCTTCTGGAGGATGTCTGTGTCAGCCGTAGAGTCGATTATGGACCACAGTTAGCAGTCATCTGCAAACCTGTTCAGCCATACTCCTCCCATGCTTGCGTGTACCTCTGAGCAGTATCTATTGAACAGGTGGGGTCCCAGGACCAAGACCTGTGTGATGCCATTTGTGACTGGTTTAGAGTCGGACATGGCACCCGCAACCCTGAACATGTGTGTTTGATCTGTGAGCCACTTGGCCACCCATTCTGTGACATAGCTGTTAATGTTCAAGCTGGTAAGCTTGTCCATGATGACAGAGTGGGGAATGGTGTAGAAAGTCCTTAGAGAGGTCCAGGTGGGCTGTGTGGACTACTTTCACCTCCATCTATGTCCTTGGTAACTGTTTCAAATAAGTCAACTAGGTTTAGGAGGCAGGATCTGCCTTTAACACGGCCAAGTTGGGTAGACTCCAGTGTCCGGATATCCCCAATGTCTCTGTTTATGTGTTCCATGATCATTTGCTCCATAGCTTTGCAGACCAGGCTGAGTAGACCTATAGGACAATGGTTTCCAGGTTCTGTTGTGGCACCACCTTTGTGGAGCTGGATGACTGTTGGTGTATGCCATTCTGTGGGTATATAGCCTGTGGTACGATTGAGTCTGGACAGTGAATGTTGGTGAGGGTGTAGTTCCTTTTGGGGCTGGTGTAAGACGCAGACTGGGACACCATCCAGGCCCATTTGATGCTGTGTTCTTAGCTTTGGAGAGGGCTGTCTTTACCTGCATGTCCATGAAGTCTGGGGCTCTGCATTGTTCTGGGATGGACACAGGCCCTTTTGGGGGTGATGGGGGGGAGTTTGCACTGAACCTGTCCCCCAGGATGTGGGCAATGTAAGTTGGTTCAGTGTATTTCTTGCAATTTTTCAGCAGCTGGCAGCATATTTGGAAGTTGCCACCTACATGTTTGGTATAGCTAACGAAGGCTTTGTGGTTGTTATTCTTACATTCCTTGGCAATTTGTCTTTAGAAACTGGCCTTGGATTATTTTATGAGCGATCATTGTTTCTTCATAATGATCAGTGATGCCTTTCCTTTTGTGAAGTTTGCTCTATCATGTGTTTGTTTCCTCCTGCTGTTGTCTAGCTTATTTATGGGCGACGACCACCAGATTGGTTTATTATTTTTGGAGGAGTGCATCTTGGTTTTATTTGGGATGTCTCGATCAATGCATCCATGTAGATGCTCATAGAATGCACTTGTAAATTATTTGGCAGATTGTATGGCATTATCCTATAGCAAGGGAGCTTTGGAACTTTCCACTTTGGTCTTGGAAAGTGTGCAGTTTGCTTTTGAAAATGTCTCCATAGTGGTTTCATTGACTGGGGGGGGGGGGGGTGGATGTGGATGTCCAGTGTGATTACTTTATAATCTGATATTACCAGCGAGGGGTTTATCTCTGTTGTGGTACACTGGTACCCCATGTTGGTGATGATCAGGTCCAGTATGTTGTCACCTCTAGTGGGTGTGGTGACCAGCTGTTCCAGGGTGTTAGGGTTTTTAAACACTAGGAAACATTGATCAAAGGACGTTGTACACGAGTAATTCTCCCACTCAATGTTTGGGTAGTTGTAATCTCCTCATATAATGGTGTTTGATAGGACCTTTGTATTTTCCACTGTTCTCAGGACTACTGAGTGAGGTTCCTGAGACAAGGTAGGTGATCTGTAGCAGGCTACAATGTGATAAGCAACTTTGCCCAATTTTAGTTGCACTTGCATGGTCTCCAAGGCCTCATGCTGTACCACTAACCTGTAGGTGTAGGTATCCATACGGTAAATGGATACACCCCTTCCTTTGGTATTTCACTCGTGGTTTTGGGTCTGAAGATCAGAGGGAATGTGAGTGTTTTACGTGGAGCATGTCCAACAGCTCTGTGTTTGACATAGCTCTGTATGTTAGGCAGAGAACACCTCTGAGTAGGCGATATGCAAGGGAGTACGGCTGGGGCATTTTGAGATGGTCTGTGTATGGCATGTATTTCAGGCTGCTAATCCTCTTTGTGAGGTATTGCTGCAGGCTTTCCAGTTGTTGTAGTTGTCTTGTAAGGTACATAGCAAAAGGGGCGTTGTACTCTATTATGGTTTTAGTGAGTGATGAGTAGAGGGGAACAATGTCCTCTTCTATTCTGCATGAGACACCTTTTGTGATGAGGTGTGCCACATAGGAGGATTTCCTGACTACTGTGGGGATGTGATTATCACAGTTGTGTCCACTGTCCACCTGTGACCCAAGGTCTCTTGTCACACTTTCAGTGTTAAGTATACAACCGCCTATGTTGTAGTTCATGGCTACAGAGTTTTTAACAAAGGGGATGACAATGCACATTTTGGCACTGAGCTTGAGCTCATGGCTTTGACAACAGCCATCTGTCTCAGTGAGGCCCTTTTGTAGGATGTCCACATCTTTAGTGTTTACAATTATGGCTCCTAGTTTGCAGTCATCTGGAAACTTCAGTAGCCACAGACCTTCCATGTTAAAGTTTACTTCAGGGATGTAGATACTAAACAGGACAAGACCCAGGCCTGGACCCTGTGGTACTGCACTTGTCACTGGTCCAAAGTCATACATGGAGTCTGCTACTTTCATAGTGTGTGTTGTGTCAGTAAGCCTGTTGGCAACCCATCTTGTGACATAGCAATTTATACCTCATTTAGTGGGTTTATCTATATTTACAGAGTGTGGGGTGGTGTTGTAAGCCGTGGCAGGATCTACATAGGCTGTGCGATCCACCTTACCCTTGTCTATGGTTCTGGTGACTGCGTCAATGTCATCTATTAGGTTTAGGAGACATGATCTGCATTTTACAAACCCAACATGGTTGTGATCCAGGGTTTGGGGATTACAAATGTATTTTTTTATAAGTTGTATGATGATACATTCCATGGCCTTGAAGGGCAGGCTCATCAGGCTAATGGGGCGCTAGTTTCTGGGGTCCATGGTGTCTCCACCCTTGTGTAGTGGGATAACAGTTGCTGTGCACCATTCAGCTGGCACAAAGCCTGAGGTGTGGCTATGACTGAACATGGTACATCAGTGTGGTGCCTGTTCGTTCTGTGGTTTGTGTAGAACACAGCCTGGGAGGTTATCTGGTCCCATGGCTGCTGTGATACTGGCTTTGGAGAGTGTTTTTTACCTGTGCAGCCGTGATGACAGCAACTTTGCAGTCTTCCATTATAGTGATGTGCTCTTTCATGGGTGAGAGGGGGGTAAAGTTAACACTGATCCTATCTGCCAGGATGTTGGCAATATTAGTTGGGTCTGTATATTTAATGCCATTGAGCTGTAACTCAGAAAAGATCTGAGTGTTGCCATGACATGGACCTGTCTGTTGTGCAGAGATCTCCTGAGTAGACAGTATGCAACAGGGTACAGATTGGGTTAAATTTAGTCTTGTTGCATGGGGCAACTGTTTGAGGCCAGTAATCCTCTTGTTGAGGTACTTCAGTGGTCTTTCCAGCTGCTGAAGGTGCCTAGTCCGATTCATCACAAGTGTGTTGTGATACTCTCTGACGGGTCTGATGACTGATGAGTAGAGGGAACCTCCTTTGACCTACAAGCACAGACCTTGGCAGTTTGTGGGAACACATTGCATGATATTCTGACCACTTTGTGAATGTGTTTCTGGATGTAGAGATGACTATCCACATTTGTCCATAGATCCATTATTATCACCTCCATATTTAGCCTAAGTGTGTGAGCATGCCCAGTATGACCTTTCAGTGTGATGCTGAATGAAATCCACTACATTTGTTGATGTGTGTGAGCACGCCCAGTATAGACATTTATACTATATGTGTGTGGAAAATCAAGTTGTATTCTTACAGCAGGGCTCACCTTTGTGTCATAAATCAACAGGGATCATGCTGTGCCTGCAGGGCTTCCATGAGACACTTTGCATAGACTTATCAACATTTCTACATACGGGGGGGGCAGCTATTCTTTGTACATTTCTACCCAGGGGCACACCTGATTGTTACTGTGGGTTTACATAGGATGAGGGTCTCACCTGACACTTATACACATTTACTAGGCCTGCACTGCTATGTAAGGTACACCATTTCAGTCTGTACTGTTGCCTATCATACTGGCTTGAGGCATACTACTGTACTACAGATCTTAGCGTCCAATGTCACATATATTAGATTGCGACTTCATAGCCTACCCAACCCACATCACACCGCCTGGCCTGCTGTTCTCTGTCTGCATAAGCCTTTGGGGGAGGTTACCCATATGCCTCTTTAGGGGCATGCTACAGCATTTCTTTATGTTTGCATTAGTGTACAATTGTCCTGCTGTGTCTGTGCCAGTGAAATGCTGTCATAGCTTAGTGGTTCAGTACTGTGACTATAGTGCACAGTATCCTGGGTTCGAGCCCTGTCACTGCTTTTTATTTTCATGCTGGGCAGACCAGTCTGCTTAAGGAACAGTACAGCAAATATGAGCATGTTTACCTATTTTTGCTCAACTTTGCCCAACTTTGCCCGACCTTGGCCAACAATGCTCAACGTTGCTCGACGTTGCGCTAGTTGGCGCGGGCAATTTTGTTTACATATACAAAATAGTGGTAAAAGCTGCTTAGCACTGCTTTATATTGCTTAAAACATGGCAATCATGCCTCAGGTGGTGCTGCAGGGCTGCCTATGTTGGATGAACATAGTACACTCCCTATACATGTTTGAAAACAGGTAGTGTCAAGTTAGGCATCCCTTTTATTTTATGTGCGAATCAGAGAGAGGTATAATTTCCAAGGTTCCTACTGAGCCAGTGTATGTGCTATGCGTTGCTTCTTTGCCAAGGCATACTGGGCACACCTCCTTCTGCCTACTGGGGCAGGCTCAAGTTGTTCCTCCTCTGAGTCACGCTGTGCCTGTGCAGGCCTTGGCAATGGTGGGGGGCTGTTTGGCCCTGCCCCATGCTGTTCCTTCTGCAGCTGTTTTCACAGGATCATATTGTGTAGCATGGCACATACCATGACAATTTGGGTACATGTAGTTGGTGAGTACTGCAAGGCTCCACCAGATGTGTCCAGGCACCGGAACAGTGACTTGAGCATCCCAAACACACGCTTGATTACATTTTGTGTTTGTGCGTGTGCCTCATTATGGAGTTCTTGTTCAGGTGTGTGTGCATTTCTGATGGGTGTCATCAGCCATGGCTCCAGTGCGTATCCAGCATCCCCCACTAGGTGACTGTCAGGGATGTCCCCATTGGCAAATGTCTGGTACAGCTGCATCAGATGCCAGATATGGGAATCGTGGTAGCTTCCAGGGCAGCCAGTACACACATTCAGTATTATGCCCTGAGCATCGCACACGACCTGGCAGTTGATGGAGTGGAAGCCCTTGCGGTTGATATAGGCCCTACCCCGCTCACCATCTGGTGCTTTGATGTGTATGTGCGTGCAGTCAATTGCACCCACTACCTCAGGGTATTCTGCTATTTTCTGGAAGAGACGCATATTGCTGGCCAATGCCTCACGGGAATTGGGGAAATATACATGATCACCAACATGTGCTGACATGGCATTCAGGAACTGGTGCAGTACCCTGGATGCTGATGCCTGTGAAATCCCCATCATATCACCAGTTGGTCTCTGGAAGGTACCTGCTGCTAGTATTCTTAGGCCAACACATACCTTGGTTTCCACTGGGATGGCTTCCCCTCTGTTAGTTCTGTGTGTGAGGCATGGCCTGCACAGCTCAACAATTTGCTGCAGGAGGTCTCTGTCCATTCTATAGTGCTCCACTATCTCCAGCTCATGTAGCCCCTGGTAGGTTACCCTGGGTCTGTACACTCTTCTCCGTCTCCTCACTGTGGGTTGCTCAGCAGCATTCACAATGGCACCACCCTTAGCATCTTGCACATGTTGCCTTATAATAGCAATGGCAGCCCCTAACATTTTTTTGTCTCAGTTAAGCTTTTTAAGTTTTCACTGTAGACTGCAGGGTTGCAGTGTTTGTGAGAAAAACATGGGGGAATGTTGTTTGCAGAGTTTTAAGTGCTGGGCTGGGCTGGGCTAGTCTACTGTCTGTGTAATTGGCTGATTCTGATATATCTCACCTGGCAGCTCTGCTAGTTCTCCTTGGTTAACTTCCTATTACTTCTTTTCCTTCCTTTTCCCTTTCTGTTTCCACAGGGGGCAGCGCCGCGCAAAGAAGCGCAAACATGCACACATGCACGCACACACTCACACAGGCTTACACAGGCTTAGGCGGGTGCACATGCATGCACACAGACTTAGACAGCCTTACACAGGCTTACATGGGTGCACACACGTGCACACAGGCTTAGACGGGTTTACACGCGCGCACACAGTGTAAGCATCTTTGCAAGAAACTTTAGTGATATCCACGGCGTACACCTTTGGTTTCTGGGTTTCAGTTAAGACAACTGTAGACACGCCTCTTCCAGTCCTGAGTAACTCACAGCAAACACATGCCACTCTGCTCCAATAAGCTTACAGTCTTTGATACCTACCCCTTCATGATGTCACCTATCTTCTACTCTACTACTCCACTAATCCTACACTTACACTCTAGGGACATGGTTCACATGGCAGGGAAAATTGGAATTCACTATCCTTATCCTCATTTGCATAGGATTGCCTACTAAAGCTTGGTTACATCTCTCAAACTGAGATTCCCCCCTTAGCAACCACTACTCAGTAGCCATGTTGTTTTCAGCCTGCCATTCACTTGCATGGCAGAGAAATATTTTTAATAAAATGCCTATTTTTGACTTTTTTGTTTTATTTTCTGGTTTTTATAGCAAGCATGTTTGCAAGCGCCATGCTACTTTTAAACATCGGAGATCGGGAAAAAAAAATATTTTTAATATTTTGCAACAGATAAAAATGCCAATGGCCTTATGTTTGGCCATTGGCATGCTTCCTCAACTGGATGCATCCTTTATTTGGAGCTGTCATAGCTCCGTTTTGCTATTTGCAGAATGGTACTCCGTTACCAACGGAGTACATTTCTGCAAATAACTCTACTCTTACTCGGACAGATTAGTGTTTCCTGGATCACAAATGTACCTCATTTGCATAGCTTTCAGCAGCAAATTAGGTAATTTGCATAACATAACACTGTCCGTGCAAGAGTAGTTTTAGGAGCTCACATGCACGCCCCTGCCGGCTGTTGCTGGATCACTCGGCAGACATATTGGATGTCTGGAGTCTTACTCTACTCTTAGACTCCATGCAAGCCTTCGTGAATCTGGCCCAGTGTCTTTTTAACTTTCTGTCTAATGTACAAAAATTATTATGTAAGACGCACTGTATAATTATTCTGTGTATTAATTAACAAATTAAGCCTGACCTGTTAGCCTTGAGTATATTAAATAACTATTACTACTTATTCTTTAGATAACTTATCTTAATAAGCCTGTTACAAATAATTCTGTCACTTTATCCTTAAACTAATGATTGAATAATGTGATGTAATTGCATGTTGTAAACTATCTAGTAATACTATAAAAATGTATAACTGAGTATGAATGTTATGTTCTGAAATTTGACTGAAGTGTACTATACTCAACTCATAACTGAGTATGAATGTCACATTCTGAAACTTGACTGAAATCTACACTAAAGTGATACATATAAAATAGCTGTGTATAAATGTTATATTCTGGAAACTAACTAAACTAATACTAAAAGAATACCTTTTCTGTCAGTGTTACCTGAACACAGATAAAAGCATAACTGAAATCTGGTAAATGTTATATTCTGGAAATAAACTATAAAAGCAAACTGAAATCTGGTAAATGTTATATTCTGGTAACTAAAATATTAGTAAAGGAATACATTTTTGTCTGTATTATCTGAACACATATAAAAACATAAACGGAAATCTAGTACTGTTATACAACTGTCTGAAAACATAAAAACATTTGCATATTTGCTTTAACTCTAATCTGCATAAATTCACATTTGTTGTATACATATTTTAAATATTTCAGATAACTGAAACACATTTACACTGAAAACTAGTGCTGTTATACTATTGTTTGAAAACATAAAAACATTTGCATATTTGCTTTTAACTCTAATTTGCATAAGTGCACATCTGTTGTATACACATCTTAACTTTAAAGATTTTAGATAACTGAAACACATTTAAACTAAAAACTAGTGCTGTTATACAATTGTCTGAAAACATAAATACATTTGCATACTTGCTTATAAATGTACGTCATTTGTATACACAATTTAACTCTAAAGAATACTTTTGTTTAGATAACTGAAAAACATTTAAACACGCATTGAAGCTGGAGGTCTTGTCTTTAAATACCTGAGTTGTGCGCCACAGCTCTTACAAAGTTTAGGCCTTATTCTGCATTGTCCCAGTCACATCTGAGGTACTGGAAGGGCCACTTTATTGTCCCAATGTCCTTGTTTTTGTTTTGTCTTTTTGTTTGTTTGTTTTTTACACTTAGGCCTTTCAAACCTCCCTTTCCTATCTCCTGTGCAAGGCTGGGTGGCTGATGTAATATTTTTTCTTGACTGTATTTAAACATGTATTCTGGAAAATCATCCTGGAAATTAATTAAATATTTAAAATTGACAATGTGTCTGTTTGCAGCAATACCTGCAAAGCACAAAAAAGCAGCATCATGTCCTTAAAATAACATTTACAGCTTTAATAATTATAAACTGACAGCAGTGCTTGTTGCCCTATTTACATTTTTCGGCATGAAATAAACATATGCTGCTAATAAACTCTTCTAAGTCTGTAAGTAAAACTGATGTACTATAGTGAACTAGACGTATGTTACTAATAAATACATTCTTGCTAGTCTGAAACTGAACTGATAATGTACTACAGTGAAATGGAAAGGCTGTAACAATGTTATTAAATCAAATGGAAACCTCAGTGGCTTTGTTTTTTCCTGTTATAGCCTGAAATAAAACTAAAGTAGTAATTTGACACAGTGCTAACATTTTAACATTTTTTGAATTTCTGCACCTTTATGAAATTAATATTAACTGCTGAGCTTTCTACATTTACTCTGTAACCCTGGGTCATAATTTATAAAACAATTTCTTCAGTGTGCAGGTCTCTACCCACTTTCTGACATGTAGCCATTCCCTTACCTCAAGGGTTCTCAGACTGTGCACCGTGGCACCCTGGGGAGCTGCGGCTTCCTCACAGGGGCGCCGCGAACTAATAAGCTGCAAAACTTGGGCCATCAGGTAAGTGAATGCCTATATGAGTGTGTGTGTGTGTGTGTGTGTGTCTGAGTGAATGTGTGCATGAAAGCAAAAGAGTTTGTGTGTGTGAGAGAGATTGGGAAAGTAAGTGATGTGTGAATGAATGCATGAATGAATGAGGAAGTGACTGTGTGTGTGTGTGTGTGTGTGTGTGTGTGTGTGTGTGTGTGTGTGTGTGTGTGTGTGTGTGTGTGTGTGTGTGTGTGTGTGTGTGTGTGTGTGACTGGGAGAGTGAGCGATGTGTGAATGAATGCATGAATGAATGAGGAAGTGACTGTGTGTGTGTGTGTGTATATGTGTGTGTGAGATCGGGAGAGTGAGCGATGTGTGAATGAATGCATGAATGAATGAGGAAGTGACTGTGTGTGTGTGTGTGTGTGTGTGTGTGTGTGTGTGTGTGTGTGTGTGTGTGTGTGTGTGTGTGTGTGTGTGTGTGTGTGTGTGTGTGTGTGACCAGGAGAGTGAGCGATGTGTGAATGAATGCATGAATGAATGAGGAAGTGATTGTGTGTGTGTGTGTGTGTGTGTGTGTGTGTGTGTGTGTGTGTGTGTGTGCGTGTGTGTGTGCATGTGCGTGTGTGTGTGTGAGATTGGGAGAGTGAACAATGTGTGAATGAATGCATGAATGAATGAGGAAGTGACTGTGTGTGTCTATGTGTGAGATCGGGAGAGTGAGCAATGTGTGAATGAATGCATGAATGAATGAGGAAGTGGCTGTGTGTGTGTGTGTGTGTGTGTGTGTGTGTGTGTGTGTGTGTGTGTGTGTGTGTGTGTGTGTGCATGTGTGAGATCAGGAGAGTGAGAGCAAAGTGTGAATGAATGCAGGTATGAATGAGGAAGTGACTGTGTGTGTGTTTGATCAGGAGAGAGACAGAGAGAGAGATATGTGTGAGTGAATGCAGGTATGAATGAGAAAGTGACTGTGTGTGTGTGTCTGTAATTGAATGTCCAGATTTTTGCCTCATATTTTTGGTGTGTTCCTCCTAAAATCTGTACTTTTCTGGCAAATACCTGAGGATTGAAGTCATTAAATAATGACAAACATTTGAGTTTAAGACTCCACATCTTTCAGAGAATTCATGCTAATGCAAAACCTATTATTCTATCAACTTTCTAAGTTTGTAAGAGCAATATTTAAAATCTGTCCCTATTTGTCCCCCCATCATTTTAGGCTTTGTCCAGATTTTTTGCTCGAAAAATGGGGGGAGCCTTGGGAAAATCTGGATTCAGCAAGGGAGCTGAGAATCAAAAAAGTCTGGGAACCACTGCCTTAGCTGACATCATTTAATTCTTTCAGTACTACTGAATGATACAAGGATTTATCATTATTGTCTACAATTTTCTTGAATAAATAGTAAGAACTGTTACTGCATGACTGTCCTGTAATAAAGTTAAACTGCTCTTTACAATACTGTTTTATGGCATACAGTACTGTCTTTAATTCAGCTTGTTGAGCTGGCCTGTAACATGACTCAGTTAGTAAGTCTGTGCCACTAGTTTGCTTGGTAAACTGCAATTTCTGTATGCAATATATACATTGTCCCAGTCACATCTGAGGTACTGAAAGGGCCACTTTAGAGTCCAAGTGTTCTTCTTTTTTTGGGGGGGGGTTGTTTGTTTTTTTACACTTAGGCCTTTTAAACCTCCTCTTTCCTATCTCCTGTGCAAGGCTGGGTGGCTGATGTATTATTTTTCTTGACCGTATTTAAACATGCATTCTGGAAAATCAACCTGAAAATTAATTAAATATTTAAAACTGACAGTGTGTCTGTTTGCAGCAATATTTGCAAAGCACAAAAAAGCAATATCAGGTCCTTAAAATAACATTTACAGGTTTAACAATTATAAACTGATAGCATTGCTTGTTGCCCTGACTTTATTTACATTTTTCTGCATGAAATAAACACATGCTGCTAATAAACTCTTCTAAGTCTGTAAGTAAACTGATGTACTATAGTGAACCAGTTGTATGTCACTAATAAATACATTCTTGCTAGTCTGAAACTGAACCGATAATGTACTACAGTGAAATGGAAAGGCTGTAACAATGTTATTAAATCAAATGGAAACCTCGGTGGCTTTGTTTTTTCCTGTTATAGCCTCAAATAAAACTAAAGTAGTAATTTGACACTGTACTAATATTTTAACATTTTGTGCATTTTTTGCACCATTATGATATTAATCTTAAATGTTGAACTTTCTACGTATAATCTGTAACCTTGGGTCATAATTTATAAAACAATTTCTTCAGTGTGCAGGTCTCTATCCACTTTCTGACATGTAGCCATTCCCATAATTTAATTCTTTCAGTACTACTTAATGCTGCAAGGATTCATCATTACTGTCTACAATTTTCTTGAATAAATAGTAAGAATTGTTACTGCATGACTGCCAGTAATAATGTGAAACTGCTCTTTACCATACTGGTTTATGGCATACAGTACTGTCTTTAATTCAGCTTGTTGAGCTGGCCTGCAACATGATAACTCAGTTACATAAGTCTGTGCCACTAGTTTACTTGGTAAACTGCAATTTCTGTGTGAAATATATGCAGTCTTGAACTGTTTACACATACAAATTTATTACTAGAGTTGAACTGATCTGATTCTGGAACTTTACTTGCCTATCCCTTATACAAGCATGTGAAGTTTATTTTTTAACATGAGAATTGAACCTGTGGCTTTAATGACACACAATATTTATGTTGCACTCTTTTCTTCCATTGGATTTGAACATTTCACTGTACTGTCACTTCTAAAATGTGCTTTGACTTTAAATTCTACATTCTGTAAACTAGCAAAACATTATTTAATATGTGTGAATGCTTTTGTCTCTGTTTGTATCAAGATATTATTTATGCATTGCAACATTTTACAACCATAATTCAAAGGTCTTAATGTCCGCTGAACAACACAACACAAAAATATTAATTTGCCAGCTCTGTAACTGTAAACCCTTTGTTCTGCAAATTAACTTGATTGTTATTTCTGATATACCAAACATGACATGTGCTTCTAGAATGATAAATGCATATACCAATTTTAAATTTAATCCTAGCCTGAAACTGTTACCTTTTTCCTTACTGGTCATTTCCAGTCAGTCTTAGCTTTTCGGAGAATAATATGCTGTTTCTGAAAAGGTGGTAACTTGACTACCTGTACTTCAGCTGTGGCAGCTGAACTGGAATTTATTTTATTGGAACCAATTCACGAAAAAAACTAGGATATTGCGACCACAAACAAAAGGCCAGTGAAGTCCAAACCAAATTACTTTTATTATAAAAACAATGAAAAAGTCTCTAGTGCCTCGGCTATTACAGCCTTTAACAGAGTATAACTCCATATTCTTTTCCCTTCCCTTATATACCAATTTCATAATGTAATTGTTCAATAAAACAATTAAATAAAACAATTAAACAATCATAACATTCATTTAAGCTCTTAAACAAACATTTCCAACTACATTCCTGATTAAAGCCCCTAGGGCATATAGTATCAAACTTTAAAATTAAAATAGTTTCTTTCTTTCTTAATACATTTTTCACTTCATAATTGGAATTTATTTTATATTTAACCAATAAGTCTACATGTTCCTGCGGTAACCAATTCTTCAAATCCTGTACATTTGCACAATATACTGCATACACATTCTTACAAGTGTCATCTGTGTGCACAGCTGTACATTCTGTAGCATTTTTATTTTTAGCATTATTATTTTTCCATATTCCACACATTCCATATCTAAAACAACATGTAACCCTGATGACACCTCCATACCCCATATGGAACTGTTACAGTCAGAACTGTTCACCGCTGCAAACTTTTACCCTTCAAATCCTGACATAGCTACACTCATGTCCTCTGGCAGAGGTCTATTTGTAACTGAAATTGATGCATCTGTATTAATCAGTACATTATTCAATAATTTATTTTCTGTAAATAATGAACTATTGTCATTTCTCTCAACCTTAAACAATTACAGATGAATAATCTGGTTTGGTGCTGGACTGCAACACCCTTTATAGATATACTGAAAATCCTTTTTTATCAAACTAGCAACAGCACTGACTTGAGCTTTGGTATTTTTTTTTTTTGCCTTGAAACACTAGTAATAAAATTGACTTGAGGTAAGAGTATGCATTTTTCTTTATTTTTCCCTGAAGTCTGTATATCATTTATGCTGTTGTTTAGTTATCAAACTGATCATAATCTACACTCTGATCCCTCTTATCCCCCACTCCCACCCAGTGCATTATTTGCACTGGTCTCTGAAAATAATACACTAGAAGTTATTACATTCTGAACATGAGACACTACAAATGTTTACTTTGTGTTTGGTATGGAAATCTGCATGGTATATACACTGACTCTGTTGATGTCTGTATTTGCAATACTGTGGCTTAACTCTGTGTCTTGAATTACATGTAATCTAGAATTTATCTGAACATCTGTATTTGAAATAAGGTAAACTTGAGACATTGCAAATGTTTGCTTTGTGTTTTGTCTGGAAGTCTGCATGTTAACAAAACAGTGTAAGAAACTTCTCTGTGTGGAAGATTTTCAGTCCATATATTTCTAGTTAATCACTGTATATTAATCAGATCAGACAATAGTAGTAGAAGTAAACTCGTCAAGTCAAAAAGTAATAATAGAAAATATATAATTCTACAGTATTACTAAGTATTCGAAAGTAATCCAAGCAAGGCAGGCAGTCTGTTTCCAGTCGAAAATCCTTTATTAAGTACACAGACAAGCGATCCAAGTAAAACAAAAATAGAGTAATAATTTCCTCACAAGCTTTCTAAATATATATATACTTTTTATCAGGCATGGGAGTGGTTTACTGTGCTGTAAAACAAAGTGTTATTGGTACACATGTTAAATTCACATCCCTTCCCCCATCAGTGTGACATTCGAGCTGGTCCTGCCCTACCTAGTAGCTGTCATAATAATATATAGCCCTAATGTACTTTAATGGTACATCTTATTTAACCAAATTATTAAGTCTGTGATTTTATACAAGGAAATATACTACATGGCTGGAAATATATCAACTTTAGTTCATTTTGACTGTGTTTACATCTGTATTTGCAATACTGCAATTAACTTTGTAGTTTCAATTACGTGCTGTAGCATTTATACTGATTTCTGAAGACTATAAACAAGAATTTATATTATTTAAGTCTGAAACCATACTGATCGAAGCTGACTCATTCTACAAATTGAGACAGTGTGCCCATTGTAGTCTGCTTCTGTGATTTAACCCTTTTGCGTTTAGAAAGATTTAACATTCCTTAACTAATAATCTTGAAATTTAAATGAACATTTTCTGGAACACAGTTTTTTAGACTGTTTTACCAATTTTTTAGCTTTAAATGACACATTTACTGGTCCCTTTTCTTTAGAAATACTTTTTGACAAATTTATACAATTTACATTTACTGATGCATTTAAACTTTTCTGAGATTTACTGCCTAACTTAGCTAGAAAATGCATTGTAACAAAATTAAAGCTCACATAAGGAAAACTGAACTTGTATCTTGCAGCTTTTTTACACTCCTTGGATCTGTGACATTATACTGGAAACTTGAAAGTCTCTCATCTGCTTTGGAGATGGTGAAGTTTTCTGATACATTGTTAACTGAATAATGTCTTTTACATTGGTATCTTGGAGAGTTGGTAGTTCTTTGAGACTTTACTGTAGATTTTCTGAAGTAATGTACACTGCTGCTCTGTTGAAGTTCTTTGAGACTTACTGTAGATTTTCTGAAGTAATGTTCTGAAGGAACATTGCTGCTTTGTAGGATACACATAGTCTGACTGCTGACAAGGTTGCTATGAGGTTTTGGAACTTATTTTAACTATTGCCACCCCCCCCCCCCCATTGAGGGTGGCTCACCATTGTAAGAACTGATATAAATATAGAGCACTGAAACAAACTGGAAATAACTGGAAGAAATTGGAATGAGGCTGGAATTACTATTTTTATCTGTTAATTACACAGTCTTTCCTTTATGTGCCAAATTTTTGTACACTTCAGAATAAAGTCTGCAAACACTGTAGTTTGGTTAAGGATGCCTTATTATGTTCTGTGAAGGTAGATGTCAACAATATCCAAATACTGTATCCAATAACAATGCTGATAAACTCAAATAATGTGTAGCTTCTGCACTCATATTCTTCATATCCCTTTCCTCCTGAATAGTATAAGTAATATTCAGGAATGCTGGATATATGACCTGACTTCTGCACGCCTACTCGAGTGTCTGTACTGCAATGACTTTCTGTGTAGCAGTGCAAATGAACTAGCTTAGCTAACTGTGTCTTAACTGTGACTTATCTCCTAATAATACAAAAACCCTGCAAATCTCTACACACCTCTTTAACCTTGGTTTCCAAGCTTTGTAGCATACAAACAAAACGGTCTATATTAGAACATCAAAGTTTCAGAACTTCAAATGTTCTAATATCGACCCATATTCAGAGAACGCTGACAACATCGAACATTCAGAACAGCGAATTTTTTCCTAGGGAAAAAAATTCGCTGTTCCAAAACACATACACACAACACAAGCACACCAAACAAACAACAATCCACACACATACACCTAAAATCTTACATCAAACCCTACACTAAACTGTACATACACCACTGACTATCCACTTACCTTAACCCAAACCCTAACTCTAAGGTCCGTCACTATCACACATTCACCTCACCCGTGCCCTAACCCTAACTCACCTACCCCGCCCTAACCCTCACGTCCACACAATCGCACACTTACCTGACCTGCGCCCTAACCCTAACTCACCTAACCCGCTCTAACCCTTACGTCCACACAATCGCACACTTACCTGAACCCGACCCGTAACGTTCCACCACAGCGCTGAAAATAGCAAAGTGACAGAAACGGACAACCAAATTCTTTCCCTAGGAAAAAAATTCAGTTTTCTGCAGCTTCGCTATTTTCAGCGTTCGCTGAATAGGGGTCGCTATTAGAACATTCGAAGTTATGAAACTTCGATGTTCTAATAGAGACCCCAATCAAAATATGTATGTACTTGATGTACTGCACATGCTGTTTTTAACAGCATTCTTGACTGAAGGTCATTTGTACTGATTGAAAGTACATCTACAGAAACTGTATGCAAACTGTGAAGCCCTGCTTTAATATGGTTACATTGCTAGACTTATGCAAAGAGAATACTGTATTTTGTCTATTTAAATGAAGCCTAACCTTACATGTATGTGTATGCATATGTTTATGTATAAGTGTATGTATATGTATATGGAGATGTGTATGTGCATATGTATGTCTGTATGTATGTGTATGTTTATGTATACATGTATGCGTATGCATGTATACATATATGTATACCTCTGTGTATATGTATATGTGTATGTATATGTATACATGTATGCGTATATGTGTCTGTGTGTGTGTGTGTGTGTGTGTGTGTGTGTGTATATACATATATATATATATATATATATATATATATATATATAGTCAAAATAGGCAAAGACACCAAGCAGTAGACCCATAACAAGCAGTGTACCCCAGGGATCGGTCTTGGGGCCTCTGTTGTTTGGGATATACTTTTATATACTTATCTGAGGTGTAAGTCAAAACCAGTGGGCTATGGCTGACCAAGTTTGCAGATGACTGCAAGCTGGGTGCTGTCATGAATTCCCCTAGTGATGTGGATATCCTCCAAGAGGGTCGCCAAAAGAAATGACTGGTGCCAGAAACATGGCCTCAAGCTGAATCCCAAAAAAATGCATCATCATCCCCCTTTGTGCGGAGTGACGTTCACACAAATGATCACATTAATAACAAGGTGCTAAGCATGCAATCAGGCGTGAGGGACTTGGGCACCCAGGTTGATAGCAAACTAACTTTTGACCACTATATTGCCTCCATTATATGGAAAGCTTTCTACATGGCCCACCTCATTAGTAAGGGTATCTCATCCAGGGACAAGGTGGTCATAACATCCCTGTATTCTTCCCTTATAAGACCAATTATTGAGTTACAATGCCCCTTTTGGCATGTACCTCACAAAGCACATGCAGCGGCTGGAGAGACCACAGAGGTTCCTCACCAAGAGAATCCAGGGCCTCAAACAGCTACCCTACACAGATAGGCTAAAGGCCCTGTCCCTCTACTCATTCTCATACAGACTCCTCAGATGTGGCCTCTATCTGGCATACAAAGCAATCTCAGACCCCGTCGTGATGGGACTGCTGCATATCCACAAGTCAAACTCCACTCGAGTAACCCGCACTCATGACATCAACCTTGTCTGTGACATCAGTAAGACTTGTTGGTGGGAGAGCTTTGTATCCCAGAGACTCCCCCTTTTGTGGCATAGACTCCATCTCTATGTCAGGCAGAGTACCTCATTAAGACTTTTTAAGCGCAACCTGGATAACTGGATGAGGAGCAGAAAATAGACCCCTGCGATTTCACCTGTGTTCCTGATGGGCAGTTACCATGGGTTAAATTCTTGGCTAGGCTTGTAAGAGCTTCAGGGCCAATAGCCTAGTAACTTCCTGTGATACTAAGATTATATTTGTTAGTGTGTGTGTGTGTGTGTGTGTGTGTGTGTGTGTGTGTGTGTGTGTGTGTGTGTGTGTGTGTGTGTGTGTGTGTGCAGATATATATATAGTCTTCCTCCAATCTTCTAACAGCGGGTGCAACAATTATGCTTACTGACAGCAGACTACTTTGACTACTTGATAGAACCACCAGCAAGAAATGTAAATATTTAAGAAATATGGAAGCAAACCTCTCACATCAGCCTCCAGCACAAAAGGTATTATTTACTAACTTACTTCCTCTCCTCTCCCACATACTGCAGATCAGCATAACTCTCCTAAGAGTCACTAGGAAATCAGGCCTAAACCCGTAACGCCCACCACATCTTCCTGCACACTGGGTAATGTTTTAGTCACAGATGACTGTAGTTAGGCATAGGGACTCCACCCACACCAGACAGAACAGAGTGGCTGTAAGCTGCTTGTCCACTGCTAGGTGACACAGTTGTTGTGTGGCATCTCACCTTCACCTAGAATGATGCTCAGACACAAAGACAAGATAATCTGCTCTAACAAACCAAACAAGTGGCCATGTGATTGGTGTCATTCCAAAGGGAACCAGCTTCCTGTATCATCAGATATGACTTGCAGTTCTCAGAGCAGAACTTCCACATACTGGTTGAAGTTTTTCCTACCACTGTAGTGCCATTTTAGGCAGAGTCCCTCTATGTTCCATACTGGACATTCTAACATAGCAAACTAAAACTAAAATCTGACAACATCCAGGTGGTATACTCAACACCAGCAGTCTAAATAAGATACCAGAACTTCAGGCTCTCCTGTAACACATTACTTTCTGTAGTTTTAGGATCATGGTTTCATTACAATGACAATCCTCCTTCTATGCTAGGGTTTAGCACCTATCGTGTGTCCACACCTTTTGATAACTGCAGGAGACTATGTTTGTCAGAAACACCACCATCTCAAACTAAATTATCCACAACCCAAACCTGAAGCACACAGAGATTCAAATCACCCTTAACAAAGCCAACTATTACTTCATTGCTAACTGTGGAAACCCATCAATATCCACCACAGATCATGGAAATTCCTTTAACATGGCTGAGGAGTTAACTATCAAGCAAAATACCTTCTTGTTAGGAAACTTTAATAACCCAAACATTGAACAGCACACTTACACCTCTAAAAATGGGGATCTACCTCTAAATTTTGAAGTTTCAAAACTTCAAATTTCTTATGGTCAAGACCATAAGATCCAAGTTTGGAGACTTTGAAACGAAAATAAAAAAAATTAAAATAATAAAAACAAAAAAAAAAAATCCCCCCTGCACCAAGACCAAGATCGCACTACAGCAAGGAAAACAGTAAATATAACATTTTGCATTGTATGGCAATCTCCATTTAAACGGTTCGATCTTATAGTCTCAACCATAAGAATTTTGAAGTTTTGAAACTTTGAAATTTAGAAGTAGATCTAAAAAAGGATATGCTCAGCATTTCCTAGACGTTGTTTATACCGATGCACTGGAACAAATTGTAAAATTACACACAAAACGCTATAACATCCTTGACTTAGTCCTCACAAACCCAGCTCCCACCTGTATCTCACCCCATATCTCCTCAGCCCTGGTTAAAATGGACCATAAATAAGTCTTCTTCTCCTTCAGGCCTTGAGTTATTACCTCAGCACCAAATGAGCCAGTCTTTAGGGACTTCTCCAGGCCAAACCTGCTTTAGCTTGTAGAAAACAGAGGCAAAATTCTCAACAATCCCATGAAAATGAACCCAAATGAGATAGCTGATGCATTCATCTCTGTCCTTTACCAGCATCATAATTACTGCATAGAAAAACTGGTAACTGTTCTTCCTAAATATAATGCTAAATTCAGAAATAAACCTCTCTGGTAGAACTCCCTTTAAAATATATTGATTTATAAAAGAAGAAAAATAATGAAAAGCTATAAGAAATCCCCATCCCTGTACTTCAAGACTATACTGAAATATTCCTGGGAGAAACTTAACAGCACAACTATAAAATTTAAAGTAGAGTGCTAGCGTGAGATCCCTACAAATACCAGAGGAACTATTTCTTCAGTTATGCCAGGAAATTAAGGAATAAAGTCCAACAATACACTAATCTCATCCATAATAATATCACATATTCTGATGTAATATATTAGCAGATAGATTTAAATCTAACTTTACACCACCTACCCACATTGTTACCATGACTATGCATGAAATTTTAGTTGCTCTGAAATCATTTTGGACTTGATCTACCTGAGATGATTGATAGACCAAATCTCAAACTGCATTAAGGTCAAAAGTTAAAAGAGCAAAACGTCTTTTTTACTGAATGCTGGCTTTTCTTGGGATTAGGAGTTTACCCTTTCTCCAATGTGGTACAATGTCAGAGTTGGTATATATAATATACAGTCCATGTGATGATGCAGGGAGCTTGCAACCCTGTGAAAAAGGTGTCTTTGTTTTACTGTAATTCAGGAAAAAAGTTGCTTTGATGAACTTTTAAATTAATGTAGTTCAAGATTTCAGTCCATCGATCATTTAATGTAGCTCCCTTTGAAACAAGTCTCAGAATCCCTCTCAAAGACTAAATATTACATATTAATGGGCACAGACAACATGTGAGGCTGTATTCTCATCAGCACAAAGTCCTTATCCAAGCCTCTACTTAAAACTCTTCAACTTCAGCCAATTCACAGAGTTTCTGCTCAATGCCTGGAAAATAGCCATTGTGACTCTCTTACATCAAAGATGGCCCAATTACACATCCAGGTAATTATAGGCCCAATGAACCTCACCAGCCTTATTTACAAAGCCATAGAACAAGACATGGCAGAATTCATCAGCACAGATATAGAAATTTATCTCCCAGCAACTGCCACATTTTTGGAATAGGGTACCTATTCAATTGAAACAGAGCACCTTTATGACACTGTTCAAAAGGAACCTGGGATGAGTGGATGGTACAATGTAAATTCTTACCAGTAATACCACCCACTACCCTCCTGGACATGGACACTCATTATTAAATGCAGTCTTGGGTATTAACTAACATTTTATGGTATTACATTGGGCTGAAATGGCTAGGCTTGAAATGAAAACAGGGTTGATAGCCTAGTAATCTCCTATGATCTCCTATGATCCTAAAAACTTAGCTGATCTAGACTCAATCAGTTTGGTTTTGTGAAGGGTAGGTCCTGCCTTCTGAATGAAGTAAACTCTGAAATGTTTACAGAACTTGTGGACAGTGGTTGCACAGTGTATGGTGTTTATCTTAATCTGGCCCAAGGGATTTGATACTATTGCCCATGTTGGTATTATTAAAAATTTTGATAAACTTAATATAAACCTGGAAATTGCCCATTGGATTCCAAACTGGCTAATCAGCAGATCCAAAGTTGTGAAAGTTGCTAGGAGGAAGTATGTTTTTGCCAAGCATTGCTTGCCCAACTGATAACATCACAACAGGCTTATCACTGAAAACCACTTTGAGTGAACATGTGATGTACTTTCTTCACTGTTGTGCATCTATGAATTTTAGCCTTTGGGCTTTCTCAAATAAATATATATTTTTGTTTAACGACTTTGGGACTCCTTGGACATTTTTAAAGACAGCCTTCATTGTACTGGAGCAGTATCCTGCATTGTGTGGGTTAGCTTTGTGTGATCTTGGTTACTGGTTGAACTTTTTTGGTTGCTGGTTTGGATGGTTATTCAAACCCATTCACAAATGGAGATCTCCCCACCTGGATCTGACAATGGTGAGACTGTTAATGGTGGAATTTTTTATCAGGACATGGATTTTAACATACCAATTCTCATACTAAAATAAAGAAGAATGTTTCGACGGGTAGCCTGACATACAAGGACAAATGTAAGACTTTCAAAAACTTGTTATTAAAATATAAAACTTTGGTTGTTAAAAATTGGTACTTCGACAAATGTCTAAAAGATAAAATTGTACCGAAAGGTTTGAGACTGAATAAGTTTCCAAATAACAGTACTGATGATAAAATGTTTTTTAGAACTGTATGTGATATATTAAATGACTGTGGGCTGGCTATAATCAAAGTTATGATAAAGCGCAATACTGAGATTATGAAAGATATTAAGAAAGAGGTAGACAAATTGTACAATGAGATTAGCAATGACCTTTTATTTTCAGTAGATGAATACAAAATTGATTATAATATCAACACTAATATGAATAGGCAATTAAAGAAATTTTACAGAAGTAATAAATACCAAAATGGTGGAACAGGTAGGGAATAATAATGGTTTCAACCTATATAATACTGAATCACATTTTGAGGAGAATTATGGAGATAGTGATATGGGGGATGTCATCCCTTTAGAAATGGAAGAACCGAGGAGGTCCGAGAGAATATGGAATCGGACAGAACAGAAACACCAAATACATGGGGAGGACATACAGATAAGGGAAATAGACACTTCATTTCTGAATGTTGAAAAAATTATAACACAAGTTACAGGAGAAAACAAACAAGATAGTATTATTAATACCTCCAATAATTTTAATATTTTTAACTATACAGATATTGTTATTAATGAAAATTATTTTAACCTATTTATAAAAGGTTTCTCTTTTGTGCCTACTAGTAAACCTAGGATAGAAAATATATTATTGGACATAAAAATTTACACCCGTAAACTCAATTTTAAGTATTTGTACAAGGATAAGTATTCACAATCAAAAGAAAATAGTTTAAAAAGATCAAGTATATACAACCCCCCCCTCCATTATGAAATTATGAATTTTGAGAAATGTGTTGTTAACAGAATTAGGAAAGATTATAAGAAGGAATGGGTGTTAGATAACAATCTGACTAAAACTGAAATGGAATTGCTTAATGAATTAAGTAACAATGAAAGAATTAGGGTAATGAAACCTGACAAGGGTGGAGGGGTTGTAATTATGGATAAGTGGGATTATACTAGAAGGATGATGGATATTTTGGACAAGGAGAATCAATACGAACTTGTCTCTAGGAATGAGATAAATATTTCCTATAATAAGATAGACCTGATATTGGAAGATAATTTATTGCAAGGACTGATTGACAAGGAATTATATGAAAGTACCTAAAATACCTGTTATTTTGGTATCCCAAAATACATAAGTCCATGATCCACCTATATATGTGGATACCAAGTTAAAGAAATTTTACAATAATCATAGACATATTTTAATTGATTCATGGACTTTTGCACAAAATTGACAGAGTCCATTTAAGGATGATATTATTTTATTACTATTGATGTGAGGGATCTTTCTCAGTCATTCCCCAGATGGAGGATTGAAAGGATGTTGACAGAGATGGATTTTTTAACAGTAGATGAATATAAGTTGGTCCTTGAAAATATGGAGTTAGTCCTTAAATATAACTATGTATACTTTCAAGGGGATTATTATCACCAAAAAATATATGCCAACATTCATATGCTTTGTTGGGAGAGACAATATGTCTTCAATTCGGATTTTAGTCAACATATCATCAAATATTTTCGTTTCCTAGATGATATTTTTGTTTTATGGAATGGTTCCTATGATAGTATTGACAAATTTATATCAACAATACTACTAGTTTTTTACAATACCAATACCAGGGAAGACACACCATACACTATCTAGATGTTAAACTAGAAAAAGATTACCAAAATAAATGTTATAAATCTAATATTTACAGAAAGGAACATTATTCCAATTTGTATTTACATTTTGATAGTGAATCAATTAAAAATAATATAGTCAAGAGACAAATGATGATGTTTCTGGAAAGGGATACCCATCTGAATTTATTAAACCATTAAGGATTATGTCCAGTTTGTTGAATAATGACAACTTGATAGTAGATTAACAGGCAGGAATCTAATAATGTAGATATAACACCATATTTAACTCTGACTTACTATAGATGTATAAATGAAACCTGGGAAATGTTCCAAAATAAAACTAATGTATTTCAAAGTAAGATAAAATATAGTTATAGGAGGAGTAAAAGAACAAGGCAGAGGGATGTGTGCTAAACTTGGAACTTTTAGATGTGGGAGATGTGCTCAATGCACTTATATTGCTGGATGTAAGGAGGTTAGTATTCCCAGTCTTGGAATTATTTTAAGGGCAAAGAAATATAACAGTTGCTACTCAAAAGGAGTAGTTTATTTGCCCTTCTGTAAAACTTGTTGGACATCTTAGGACTAGAATCTATCACATTAGAGAGAAAATAATGCATTATATAGACATGCATTAATATGTAAGGATGCTAATTACAAATTCTGGGTCATAGAAGAGATGATCTGGCAATTGAGACTTGATGCATGCTGTGGTAAAGGTCTCAATGACCATTGCATTAAAACTCCTTGCAGCTGATCTGAAGAAAGAAATAATAACAACAACTATATTTAATAACAATATTTTACTATATTTTAATATACTATATAATAAATTAATTAGTTATTAAATATACACTAACATTTACTTCATATCACTTTATCACTATATCTTATTTAAATATTTTAATATTTATATATATATATTTATTATATTTATTGAATTCATATTTATTATGTATATATGTTTTTTACATCTGTACATATCTATTTTAACATACAACAAGCATTTATTTTTCTATATTTCCTTACTGGATCATGTCTTACATTATTATTCATATTATAGGCTTAACCATTATATGTTTATACTATTATATTTTGTTTCTATTATACTTATTTATTTATTTATTTCTGATATTTAACTATTGATTGAGGATCAGAAAATAATTCAATGAAAAGTTGTTATAAGAAATTACCTTCAATTAATGAGGTAATTAAATGCCACAGCTTTAAAAGTTTTGGAAGTTGTATAAAATACTGGAAATTGTGGTGATACACTGATTCTGAAGGAGTCTCCTGGTTGGAGATGAAAGCGCTAAATCAATGAAATTAAGCTTTATATGTTTCGTTACTTTTTGTTCTGTTTTTAGCCTTTGGGCTTTCTCAAATAAATATATATTTTTGTGGGTCATCTATGAATCTGGTATATATAAGTTGGGGGTAGGGGAAGTCTCCCACCACAGAGGAGTGCAGAGAGGTTTGTCCCCTGCAAAAAATAATGTTTGCTCAAAGTGGGTTTCCACAATTTTTTCATTACTTTGTCCATCAGTGAATAAACCTTTGTGAATAATCCTTTGCTCTCAATGACTGTCACTGTTGAAGTGACACCCTGACTCCATGTGGAAAAATGGGAAAAAGGGGTTGTGGATGGATGGAATAACCATGAATCTATACCCACTCCATAAAGCTGTGACTAGTGAAGGTATTGTGGGATTTAGAGCCATGCCATCCCTTGTTTGATAACTATTTTGAAGACATCCAGGCCAATATCCCAGAAGAAGCCAAGTTTGCTGATGATTGCAAGCAGGACACTATTATCCACTCAACTACTGATATTAAATAGCACCAGCAAGAGTTAAAATATGCATATACCCTGTATATCAAAAACAGTTTCAAGCTAAATGCAAAAAAATATAATATAGTGGTATTTGACAAAAAAGCTGTTACCATCTCATACATTATTAATAATACAATAATGATCTGTTAAGGTAAATGAACAACTGTCTCTCATTCATTCATTATGTTTCCATATAGTCAGGAAATCCTTCTAACTGATTCATTTCCAAGGGAATATCCTTAAGATCCCAGGAAGTCATTCTACTGCTGTGCTCTTCCCTTATTGGACTCATCATTAACTACAAAGTCCCCTTTGTATGTACAAATCCTAGCATATCTCTCAAAAGGAAATGCATTAAGATATCTAACAAAAATTAGGCCTTAAATCCTTCAAGTATCCTGACAGAGTAAATTCTGCAACCTACCATATGCTCGGACGTGACCAATATCTTGTTTTTTGAGCCACGTAAAACCCAATCATATCTGACCTCCTATTTCCTTGCAAAACCAGTGGCCCTACAAATTCCCATACTAGGGCCTAAATGTATATCAAAAATATAAACAAGACTCACTGTAGGAAAAGGTGGGTCTATATTGCTTCATTGGAGTTACTTGGCCAACATGAGGAAATGCCCTTCCCCCACTGTAGTGCAATCTTAGAGTTGCTATATGTAAGTGGGGGGGTCTGGGTTTGATGTACTGTGGTGTGTGTTACAGTGGAAATGTTGGCCAAGTAACTCTTTTCACTGTGTAACACATTCACTGATTTGAACGTTCGCTTAAGTGAACGTTCGCTGTTTTATGTTCGTTGAGTAGCAGTTCGCTGAATCGCTAATTCATGAAGTAATATAGACCTGGGATAGGTCTCTCAGTGTGGTCCTAGCCTACAGAATAAGTTGTCAATATAGGTCAAACAAAATACTACTTTGATTACCTTTAAGGCTAGCCTTGATGATTGATTTGGTAGACACACATTTATCCCAGGGTTATAATGTTAAAGATGTGCTAGGCATTGTTGTGGTCTCTGTGATTACTTTCCTGCTATTGTCCTTGTGTCCCTACATACACATACACACACACACACACGTGTGTGTGTGTGTGTGTGTGTGTGTGTGTGTGTGTGTGTGTGTGTGTGTGTGTGTGTGTGTGTGTGTGTGTGTGTGTGTGTGTGTGTGTGTGTGTGTGTGTGTGTGTGTGTGTGTGTGTATGCACATACATTGTGCAAGTCTGTGTGAGTGCACCTTTTTAACTCAGCAGCAGGTAAAACCAGACATGCTCATCAGCACTCCTGAATCCATGTATTAAGTGCATGTTATGTAGTCAAAGCAAATATGCAACAAATTGATGACAATATGAGTTGATGTGCACCAGTGCTATGTTTGATTAAGCAATTTCTGAAGAAAATTAAATAACAGACACTGGTGCGACATACAAGAAAGTACCTTGTCCTGATCAAGATGGCAGTAGGTTTCATGAGTAAAGTTTTAAAGTCAAACCAAAAAGAAAAAAAAATTGTTGTTGCATGGCAAAATGCTTGATACAGTGCCCGTGTAATCACTATGACATAATATTGCTGTATGTCAGATAACATTTCCAGATGCTAGGTATACACATGCACAGCTGTGCCATACTGCAGCTGTCACTTTGATGGTTGAATGAGAGCTGTGTAGATTGTGGATACACTCCACTATCAGAATACATGCCTTAATAAGGCAACAATATACTTAACATCATCCCATGTCATCAGTCCTCAGGATGCATATTAATAAACTGTTATGGAAGGAGCAAATAAGCAAATGGCAGCAGTGGGCGTCAACACAGTAGCTGAAATCCCAGACTGGAATACACTGTTGTAGGACTGCAGTAGATCCACACCTTAATGTAGGCCATCTGGGTGGCAACAACAGCGACATGTTCAATGTTCATAGGGTCATATGACATTAATAGGCTTAGAGCCCATACAGTCCTAGCTGTTATTATTCCATTTAAACCCAAATCATTATCTCTAGGTGAGGGAAGATAGCAGGGGTATGTGCATATGTCTTTGATTTTATTGCAGACTGTCTCTGTCCATGTGGGACATGGTGCAGCACCCCATGACAGAATTAGCAATCAAACATCCAGTGGTCTGGAGATGGCTTGTGCAGGGTCATTGAGGGGCTGTGCTTCGCAATGTATGTATGCATCTTTGATATGATGACATCCTCAGTGTTCCACAGAAAGGATGTTATGTGGACAGAGGGAAAAGGGGATGTTGGATTCAAGGGACTATGTAAAAGGTTCTCCTGAGTGGGAGTCAAATGAGAAGAGATTTAAAACATCATACAATGACCATAATCTATCCCCAACCCACATACCAGTTGACTGAGGTAAGATTCAAATACCATATCTGTCTAGGTATACAAGCTAGATTTTATACAATGTAAGACTAGCACTACCATAGATGTATGACTTTAACAGTGTCAGAGTACACTTTGTTGATAATAACATCATCACTGTATGCTGAGAAGAAGATGTTGGGAGGAGGGTCTGACAGAGATATGGACTCACATCCTGGTGTAAAATTGACTCCAGACTGATAGTTGAAGGAAGAGACAAACACATCTAGTTACATAAGCTAAAGAACACAGTACTTAATGCTACCGCCACCACACATGTGCAACTTTAACACTGTCAGGGTGCACTTTATAGAGGATGAATCATCAGTGTATGCTAAGAAGAGGATGTTGGGAGGAGGGTCTAACAGAGCTGTGGACTCACATCCTGGTGTAAAATTGACTCCAGACTGATGGTTGAAGGAAGAGAGAAACGTATACAAAAATTGACTGCTGTAAGGTTAGATCCCCTACCTATCTAGTTAGACAAGCCAGAGAACACATTACTTAATGCTCACACCAGCACAAAAGTCTGACTTTAACAGTGTCAGAGTGCACTGTATAGAGGATGAGATCATCACAGTGTTGCAGGTAACATATACTGTTATGAGACTTGGGTGCAAAACCATGATTTGTGATATGATTGTGTGAGCGCAGTTTGCAAAAGTACTTATAAATACATCTTGGCAACCTATATGAAATAAGCTGTCATAAAAGCATATTGCAAAATTGAGACAGACATGTACCTGTTTTTTAGGATATTGTGCAAATGAAACACACACACACACACACACACACACACTCACACACACACACACACACACACACACACACACAGTTGGAAAACAGTAGTAGTGCAACGATGGAGTTATGTGTCAGCGTATTTGGATGAATGTAGGTCCACATTAATACAAGTTACTGGCAATAACAATGGGATACTATCATTCATGAGCAATGTCCATTGTCACTATAAACCCCATTCCAAATGTAACAATTCAGTTAGGCTATGTAATTCTGGAATCTGACAATGGCCCAAGTATTGAGATATCATTTGCAAGTGCATTACAGCAGAGCATACATGAATATCACAAAGTATGTGTTCAGTCAAGCGCACATCACTGCCTGTCTCTTGTGTATATGGATGCATTTCCATGTATTGGAGGATTACAGCCCAGTAACCAGAGTTTGACATGCTACACACATTTTTACAAAGCACATCATCTAGAAGTTGATTTGTGTGGATGATGGCAAAGTATTAGCAGGTGTGATTTGAATTTCAGGAATTCAACTTAGACTTATGAAGTAGTAGTGTTCACTGGTGCTCATTGCCAAACTGTTCCCAAACAGGGACATACAGTAACTGACCTGATTGGGGTTAACTGCAAAATACATCTATTTGTTGTTAATGTTAAATGTGTCGGGCTTGCAAGATATTTTATGGGAGAAATTTCTGACCGCTAGTATGATGTGCAAGCTGTAGTCTGTCTTTGAAATGTGAGGGCTAACATTTTACTAAATAAATAACTGTTGGCATTGTTTCCCCATTTGCACAATGTTACGCACTGAGCAACCATAGTTCTCTGCTTAAAGAAAACACTGAAAAATGTAATGTAACACACCTTCTTTTGCACAAAGAGACTCAGCTGAGAAGCATTGCCATCAGCACTCTGGACAGTATTCAGTTTGGAAAATACAGCTGCTGCCTAGCTTTCTCTGTGGCACAGTGTATAAGAGTAGTGATCCTCTCATCAGAGCACAGGTTCACCAGAGTTCAAGTCCAGATATTTCCCTTTTGTTACAGATGGTGTCAGGATGTCATTAGCTAAGTAAATGTCATCAGGAATACAAATGTGACTATCAATGACTACACTAAAGTATGTGTCTTCCCCAAATTGTTTCAGTAATGCCTACAACACTACACTTCTACAAGTAAAAGTTGTTTTGCAGGACTCACCACAAATCACAAGTTAACTTTACAGCTTGCTACAAATGATAAGGGATTTTACAGCTTTTGAAATGATTAGTATGACTCAGCAGATATGCTAAATAGTTGTATAGAGCAGATATCCTGAAATGTGTGTTCATTATGCTTCTTCACTGTAAGGACAGTTTCCGCATCATATTGGATGAACATTTCATCCATCATCCTACTAAAGATGTTACAGTATATTCTGATGAGACAGAGGTGGTGATGACAGACACAGGGCTGTAGAAGACATATGAGGTGAACATCTTACTGGTGTATTGGTATGGCGTGCTTTATCAATCAGAATATCTCCTGCTCTGTAGCATGAACTGCATGAGATAAGGATACAGGAGATATAGAGTCACAATAATTAATAAATCCATATACATCTGTTTGAAGAAGATGTGGCACATCTGAAATATAATGGTACCGTGTATGAATTGATTTTTGTCTGTTATATCAATCGTGGCCTAAATTATAGTTCATTTGATAGGCATATGCATCATGCTTATGTAAGAAAAGGGGTAGACAGATGGATAGGCAACAGATACACAGGAAAGAGACCTTTGAAAACAGTCCTTAAAAGCATCCCCTACTGTTGGATTATAATCTTTGACAAGGTGCAAATGTATGTTTGCACATCTGATCATCACCTGAACCTACTGAATCAAGGTAACATGTTGGTATTATCCATCAGTAGAGTCATGACAGCATGTAGAAACCATTAGATGACATTTACATTCATCAGCCTAATAGATACACACATAAAGAGGGGTGGGAGTGTAGGGGTGAATATAAGGAAAGATGCACATATACATAGCAATGTTTTGTGTAATGGAACATTCAGAGACATATTTTTATCGGGATAAAGAAGGGTTAGGAGATGGGACAACAGGCGTATGACAAGCCGGACAAGGTTGGATAAATATTTCATACTTGTACAGATGGATATCACTTCAAATAGTTTTTTTGGCCAGTTTTCAAAATATCGCCATGAGAACTCATTCCTGTGGCAAATGTTTAAGATGTGGGTGATTAAACATATCATTCACACATAACATCACACTAAGAAATGATGTCAGATCCATCTGGAATCAAACCCTTGATGCTGTGGGCAAAAAAAAATCTTTACTCAAGCAATTTATGTTAACATTCCACATAGGAAGTTGCATTTTGTTACATCAAGCAGTGTAAGAACTTTCAGAGTAACTATTTTAAAGTAGTGCCTGTACTCTGCCTTCTCTCTGTATTCCTATAGTGCAGCATGTTTAAGCACCATTGCATGTAAGTAACCGGAGTAGTGTTTTCAATGGTGAAAATTCACCAGGTTTTGCCATATGACATAAGTAGCCATTCACTGCTACTCAGCATTGATGCACAATGCCAACTCTGTGTAAATGCAGAGTACAAAAAGTGAAGGCTTTTTTATGGGGAATTTCTAGCCATGTGTGTTGTATGTGATTCTATTTTTTGACCAGATTAAATGTGTGAAACCGGCATTGATAGGAAAGTGGTGAAATAAGATAGCAAGGAGAGGGAAGAACAAAGGGGAAGGAATACAGGCATTTGCAAGAGGGAATTAGGAAAGAAACATAGATATCCACTTCTTCACCAGAGTAATGTGCACATGTAGACAAACTTTGATGAATTTGGACTGCCACCACAACATGGATGAGTGACAATAGTGAAATGATGCTGTACAGCCAACTGGACCAAATCAAATGCATCAAAAAGATGCATTTGTGAAGTGGAGAGCTATGTGTGTGGCACAATTTTGTTTTGTGGGACAGGTGCCTTTTTGTCAAAAAGGGTAATTTTGGAGAAGGGATATAAGAATTTGTTGGTAGGTAAGGGGGCAAGTGCAGACAAACTGGACATACAAGACAGACACAGGGATGGTGATGAACACAAAAAGGTTGGTGGATACCATGATTAGGGATAGGCAGGGGACATCAGAGGCACGTCAGCTACTTTACATTTTAGAATGTTTTTATGGTCTACACTCTTGTGGACAAACCCTTATCAAAACCTTCTCTCTAGGGGGATGGAGCCTAGATGGCCAACTAAGAGCAGTGAATTTTGAGAGCTCCATAAACTAGTATAATAATATAGGAACATTTATTATTTTTAAGTTTAAAATATCAGAAATCTATAGATAAACTACTAAACTACATAAATATCAATTTTTGTGGAGATATACAAAGATTTTCCTGTCAAGTAACTTGGAGATATATTGAGTCACTGAATATGAACAACTCAAGGAATTCTCATCCAGATGCTGCTTTGAAAAAATAACTGCAATTGATGACATCTACCTTACAGGAACTATCTTTGAAGCCGGATGGTTTTAAAAATGACTTAGAAAACCTCATATTAAATTCTCAAAAACTGACTGATACTCTTACATAAGACTGGAAGTCTGAGTTACTGTGAAAGGCTAAGAGCACTTGGTCTTGTACAGTACCCTTTGTAGTGGTCTGGGAGGTAAGCTTGCTTGGACATGTTGGGCATATGGAGATAGCTGATTCCAGGGGTGTTTGGGGTTGCCGAGAAGTGCTACAGAGTCATCAGATTTCCTTTGTGGAAATATCTGTGGGAATGGAAGGTGTGTTGAGTGGTCCACTGCATGGAACAGGCTAGTAAAATGGAATAGGACAAATATTGGTTTGGATATTTTAAGAATGGCCTGGAAACACACCACATGAACTATTGAATGGTATGCTGGCAAACGTGGATGGGCATTGTTACCCATGCTTGAAGTACTGATATGTGCATATGTAAGGATGGAAATATACTTATAACAAATAAGAAACTTGAAGGGTCTCATAATTTAAAGTCTATGGACTGTATAAACATGCTTGGAAGGAGCTAATAATAAGAATAAACATTACATTTTGTGGTCTCTCAAATAACTAAGCAACATCCAAAACACACACACACACACACACACACACACACACACACACACACACACACACACACACAAAACACACAACACACACACACACAAATAGTTATGTAATGTATAAATTTATAAATCTAGACATAAAATATATAATTGTCATATAAGATTAAGCAGTTTGCTGAATTTAGATATTAAAGACAGGTTTTAATAACATGGGCTTCTGTATAATAACACTACTGTCTTAACTTGTCATAAATGACATACACTGTAGACATTGAACATCAAGGGAAAGCATGATTTTCTTATATAAGTAAATATGCATAACAAGTCATGTAATTGCTTTAACTTGAATTGTAGTTTTTGTAACCTATCTTGACCATGTATAATACTTAAGTAGTTACCAAGGTAACTAATGCTTTATACATGACATCAAACTGACAAAGTTGTTCAAGAGAAATAATAGAAGCCTGAACTTGAAATTCCACAGAATGTAACAGTCATATTCTGAATAAATAGTATTAACTTGACAAAAGACACTCATTTTAATAACATGTGCTTGTGTATAATAACACTATTGTTTTAACTTGCAATAAATGACATACACTATATTGAATATCAAGGTAAGCATGATGATTTTCTCATATAAGCAAATGTGCATAACAAGTCATATAATTGCTTTAACTTGAATTGTGTTTTTGTAACCCATCTTGTCCATACATAATACTTAAGCTGTTACCAAAGTAACTAATGTTTTATACATGACATCAAACTAACAAAGTTGTTCAAGGGAAACAACAAAAGCCTGAATTAGGAATGTCGCAGAATGTAACAATCACATTCTGAAGAAATAGTATTAAATTGACAATAATCACTCAGTTTAACCTTTGCTGATTATACAAAATAGAATGTTGCCATTTAAATCTAAAACCTTTCAGTATTTGCCATAAAATGGCAATTTATAAATATGGGAAGGGAATTTGTAATCATTAATCACAATAAGTGATTTTTTGTTTTTAACCTATAATTTCACTCATTTTATAATAAGAAATGACAGATATGAAAATCCTTATGTGTAGGAAATGGGGGTAAGAGGGATGCACTGATAATTAAAATGCACTAACTTTCATCAATGTTCACATAAAACAAACTTGATACTTTAAGTAAGTTAGCAACAAAGTGATTACTTAAATGCTGGCAAACAATGAAATATAACTTCTGATATATACAGTAAAATATATGTTATTATAAACATTAGGTATAAATATTATTACCATCTATTTATATTAAGTAATACATTTTGAAAGACTTCATCAATAAGGGTGAATATGTTAAATAACTGTGTGCTATAATCTTTTACTGAGGTTTTATACATGATACATCCTACTTTCCTATGATTGAATTGCTTGTCATATATCTTTCATATAAATATTAATTGCTTATACAATAAGTAGACATTTATATTGTATTAGAATTCTGTCTAATCCACAATATTACTATATCTGTTCAAAATAATATAAATATTGTTTATTCCTATTACAAATATTCTCCATATGATAATTCAATTTATGGAGCTCAGATGTTCTGGATTGTCAAGGTATGAGTGATAATCTGATGGACTTAGGTTTATCCATCAGATTAGGAATGATTTTCATTCCATGGCTAGTGTGGATCTTAGTTTTGTTAACATTTATTTCACAAAAAACATTTTTAGTATGCCTGACCAAAACATTACTTTATTGGTAAACACTCAAAGTATAAAACTAATAATTTCCTTTAAAAGCTCAAACATATACTTTATAGTTATCAGAGGAAAATGTTTAATAGTCACAATAAAACAAAAAATACATAGTCTAAATAACCTAAGATGGATTTAACTTTATTGTTTTTAAATACCAATGGCTTAAACAATCCTAGCAAGAGATCAAATCTACTGAAATATTTAAAACTGAACAAATTGTCTTCCTTCAAGAAACTCATTTCAAAACAAATGACAATTACAAATGGAATCTTAAGGAATATATGATATTGGTGCAATCCACTTATAAGACAAAGACAAAAGGGGTAATAATTTGATAGAAAACAAATGTGATTAACCCAGAAATCATTTATAAGTATGAAGATAAAGAAGGCCTTATGGCATTAGTAATAGTTAAATATAATAACAGAATATGGACCCTAGCCAATCTATACTGGTTCCCAGGCATTGGAACAGGAACTGTTAAAAAAAACTTGGATTTCATTTCCAATAATTATAAAGGCAACTTAATATTAGGAGGAGATTTTAACTGTATATTTGATATTTCTGAAACTACAAATAAAAGACCGCTGCGTACATCTGCTTCATCAAAAGCTTTAAGCAAGTGGGTAGAATCATTTCATCTTGTAGATACTTTCAGATTTAAAGAAGATAAATCTTTGTTGTTTTCCCATCAAGATCACAGATTTAGTACCCAAACTAGAATAGATAAAATATTTGCTTCCCATGACTTACACTCTAAAATAATTAATTTCTCAATCACTCCCTGCCCCTTTTCAGACCACTATTCATTGATACTAAAATTTAAAAATAGGTACAAACCATTAATCTTTAGCTTCAGAATTCCAGCATGTTGTGTCTTTCGGCTTTTCCCAATTAGGGGTCGCCACAGCGGAACTCCGGTCCGCTAATGATTGGTAGTTGATTTTTACGTGCCGAGTTACCAGCCCTGATGCACAACCTTCAACAAAGGTATGCCCATTCACGCATGTCTCCACGCAGAAGACGCTCTAGCTGAGAATCGAACCGGACAGCATCTTACTGTGAGGCAACAATGCTACCTCAGCACCAACACCGCGGATCAGAATTCCAGCATACATAACTAAAATTAAAGAGTTCAAACCCTGGTTATTATCTGAATTACAATTCTTCTTAGAGATTAATTACACCACAGAGATAAATAAATAATGATATGGGACTCATTAAAAGCTTACATATATGCTAAAACCATAACTTGGTATGAAAAAAAAATCAGAGAATGGGATTCTGAATTATTAGATCTACAATCCAAACTTTTGTCAGTAAAAGCTGAAAAAAATCAAAATCATTTGGCGATGGAAAAGAAAGTAGAAGTATTAAATGATAAATACAACAAACTTCTACCACATAAAACTAGTTTAGCTTTAGAAAAACTAAAGATTAATACCTTGGCCACTTCTTCCAAATATCGACATAATTTATCCACAAGAATCAAAATACAATCAAAAGCTAATAACATTAAAAGTATCTTCTATGAAAAGAAAGGGAAAAATGTCTCAGATATAGGTGACATTCTTGATGCCTATAGAAATCACTATATGGAACATTTCCAAAAAGAAAATATACATATCAATCAATAAAATCTAGATGAAAAATGTTCTAATATAAAAAAAAACAGAAAAAGTAAAACTAGATCTGCAAGCACCCATATCCTACAAAGAAATTACAGATACAATAAAAGAGGGTAAAAGTAATAAAGCTCCAGGTATAGATGGCATAATTATGGAAATATATAAACTTTTTCCTTCAAAGATACTATTCATCTTCCATAAAACTCTATTAGAAATTCAGTCACAAGCTTTAATACCACTCTCTTGCAGATATTCCTTAATCACACCAATCCTAAAAGAAAACAAATCCCCAAACCTCTGTACCTCATATAGACATATATCATTATTAAATAATGACTATAAGATATTTATAACAATATTAAATAACAAAATGAAAATACCACTATCCAAAACAATAAATAGTGATCAAATTGGATTTATATATCATAAACACATACATGACAATATTAAAAGGATAATTTCTCTTATAGATTATGTTAATAAAGAAAATAAAGAAACACTTATAATTGGCTTAGATGTAAAGAAAGCCTTTGATTCCCTAAATTGGGACTATTTATTCAAAATCCTGGTGTTATTTGAATTTCTTCCATCATTTGTTCACCTCCTAAAGAATATATATATATATATATATATATATATATATATATATATATATATATATATATATATATATATATATAAATAAATAATTTAGCATATGTCAAGTTAGGTCCTTTTACCTCTGAATCTATACATATAACAAAAGACACTAAACAAGGATGTCCCATGTCACTGATTCTACTTGCTCTGACTATTTAAATATTGGCAGATTCAATTTGTAACACTATAAAAATCAAAGGCATAGATGTTTATGAACAATACAATTCTAAAGTAATGCTATTTGCTGATGACATTACTAACATTATCTAATACAGAAGAGACATTAGAAGAATTAGATATATTAATTGACAAATTCCACATGACTTCAGAACTCCATTTCAATAAATCAAAATGAAAATTTGTATTTTTAAATAAAAAAAGAACTGCAGACTAAGGGGGATCACATCATAGGGAAACAAGACTCTACCTTAAAATATCAAGGAATTGAGTTATGCAATGATTATAATGAATTAGTCTAAAAAAACTACAATAATATCATCAACACAATTCAAATCTCTGTGGAAAAATGGAACAAAATAATATTAACATTTGGAAATAGACTACAGTTAATAAAAATGGTTTTACTGCCCAAGATCCTATATATAGCCTTGGGAAAGCAACTGTTACCAAAAAGGAATATACTTAAAGAAATAAATTCATGCCTAATAAAATTGTTATGATTTCCCAAAAGAAACAGAATAGCTTTAATACATCATATCAGACCATGGAAACAGGGACGATTAAACTTTCCTAATATAGAAACATCTATAAAAGCATCAATATCTAAAACAATCTCAGATTGGATAATTCCAAATTACTCTGCAAACTGGAAAGAATTACTAACTGTAATATCAATAAATTAATTTGATTTACAAAAAAAAAATTCAAATAACAGATAAAACCAATTTGCCATGGCACATACTATGTATTAGTATCCAATATAACATAACATAACTAAATTATTACATTGACTCATTTAGGAAAATTATTAATGCAAATATAGATTTAAAAATCTGGTTTGATCTTTTAACACCATTTATAGTCACAAAGAACTTTCCACATAAAATATATATAGACATTATTAATTCCTGGGAACAACTGCGGTGGTGGTACTGCGGTAGCGTTGTCGCCTCATAGCAAGATGTTCTCCCATTCGATTCTCAGCTAGAGTGTCTTCTGTGTGGAGGCATACGTGAATGGGGCGTGCCTTCATTGAAGGTTGTGCGTCAGGGCTGGTAACCTGGTACATAAAAAAATCCACTACCAATCATTAACGGACCAGAGTTCTGCTGTGATGACCCCTAAACGGGAAAAGCCAAAAGACACAAACATTATTTCCTGGGAACAGAAAGGATTTGTTTGTTGGCTCCAATGTACCAAAGAACTAAAAGTTTTAGATATGCAAGTAATAAAAACAACATACAAAATTCCACATCAGGACTGGCTAACTTTACAGAGTATTATGTCATATTCACAAGATTTACGTACAATAATTAACAATTCTTAAAGAAATACCTAAATTTATGAAATGCATATATGAAATCATATATAATGACTTTGACATGGAAAGCAGTATTTCAAAATTTTACAAAATATTGATAAACTATAAAATAACACCCAAAACCTCATATTGGAAATATATAACAAAAGGACACTCAATACAGTTAACTGAAGATATTAACACAAATATCTTATTATGGATAAAATATATATCCTTTACACAAAACTGGAAAGTTTTTTAATTGGAAATGCTTGCACAGAGCATCCTTAACCCCAGACAGAATCAGTAAAATTAGTTCTTCCATAAGAGGAATGTGTTGGAGATGTGAGCAAGTACACAGTGGAGATTGGAACCACATTTTCTTTGATTGTGTTAAAATTAAGCCATTTTGGAATGGTATTAATAACTTTCTACAAGCTTTATTTAATGAATCATTTTATTTAATTAAAGCTCATATTGTTAAATGTGAACAAAGGTCCTCATTTGAATAGGTCAAACATGTATCTAGTATGGACTATACTTGCAATTTCAAGGAAGTGTATAACAAGAAGATGGAATACAAACACAATACCAACTTTGGAATACCTCTACAGCCTACTGAAGACCACAGCATCATTGGAAATTAAAGTTAAAGAACTAAGAATTTATTCAAAGCCATTTATCAACAACCCTTGGGGAAAAGTCTTAACGTTGATTGACACTATATAGTAATTGATCAGACACTCTGATAATGGATTGGACATACTTATAAAGTAACTGTACACATTAAGATCTGTTATAGTGTCAAGCTAATGTAAATACAGTACATAGTTATTTAACATGTTATGTATAAATACCATGGAATTAATGCAACTGTATTTGAAAAATAAAAAAAAAATTTTGAGGAAAAAAAAAAGACTTCTCTCCATACTTCCTCGGAACACTATGTCTGGACAATTCCCTTCAGTTTCTCCTGCCAGACTAGTTGAGATGGGCATACTGAGACAGTGTAGCAACCGCCTCATGTTTACTGACAGCCCTCTTCTCCTAGCATATAATTCTTCTACTTGCAAGAAATGTATCTACATCAGTATTTACCCAGGTAAAGTCAGTACCCCTCCTAACATCCCTCACTCCTCAAAAAATATTGCTACCTCATTCAACACACACTTCACACAAAACATACTATCACAAGCTAAACAACACAACTCCCCTCCCTTCAACCCACACCTTCAACTTGTAATCTCCCCATTGCCTTCTCTTTTTCTCCTGTACCTACCTCCAACATAAAAAAACTCTTAACTAAACTTAAGCCTACCAAATTAGCAGCAGACAACCTCCCAAGTGAATACCTACAAATCACAGCTGATGCTCTGGCCTACCCAGTACCAATCTTGATTAACTGATCCCTGTCAGAAAGTTACATTCCCACACTGTGGAAAGTATCACATATAATTCCCCTCCACAGAGGCAGACCCTCCACAGAACTAACCAATTACCGCCCCATAGCTATTCTCTCTCCACTCTCCAAAATACTAGAGAGATGCATACACTCTCAGGTCTCAGACTACCCCCTTACTAACACCTCCTTTCCAATACTCAGCATGGTTTCCAACCAAACCATAGCACCACCACTGCCTTACTCTCCTTTACTAACACTATCCTTCAGCATAAAAACAATGGCTATCTCTCCTCTGCTACTTTCCTAGACCTATCTAAAGCATTTGACATGGTCACACACAAACAACTTATCTCTGTCCTCAATAACCTGTCCTTCTCACAATCAGTCACCAACTGGTTTCAGAGTTACCTGTCTGACCGCCAACAATCCGTTGTATGGCAGAATGACATAGCTCCCCAACTACCTGTCTCCATAGGGGTTCCCCAAGGATCCATCCTTGGACCCCTACTTTTCTCTGTTTTCACCAATAATCTAGCCTCTGCCACCAAACATGGCACATTCATACAATACGCAGAGGACTCGACCATCATCTGCTCAGCCCAGTCCCTACCCAAACTGCAAAAAGTCACACAGGAAGCCTTTTCCTCTGTTGAAACTTGGTTATCCGATGCCCAATTAATACTCAACCCAAACAAAACTAAACTACTCTTCTTCCAACCCACCAAACATACTCAAAACAACTCTCACTTTAACATCACAGCAAAAGATAACACCACTATATACCCAACTGAACACAATAAATTGCTAGGAGTAGAAATAGACAATAAACTAAAATTTGACATTCACATATCCATGGCCATAAAAAAAGTCCACAAAAAACTAGGAGCGTTATACAGAAATAAGCAACTTCTCACCAAAGCAGCAAAGATTTCAATAGCAAATTTCCACCTTATCTCCACCCTACTTTATGCCTCTCCAATATATACCAACCTAAGGCAATGCAATCTAAACAAGCTAGAGACCTGCTACAACAAAATCACCAAATTCGCCACAGGGGCATCCTACCGTAGTCACCACTGTCTCTCACTTGCCGAACTGGGCTGGCTTGAACTCCCTCACCTCCTTCAGTGGTATCAACTCTCACTCGCCCACAAACTAGTAAACCATCCACTAAATGTCCCATCCCTCCAGAATCTACTCCAACCCTATCGCACCACCAGACCACTAAGATCCAGCAACAAAAATCACTTGCAGATCACTAAAGCCAATAACTCTGCTGGTGAAGCACTATTCTCTTGCACCATAGCCAAATTATGGAACTCCCTCCCACCCACAATTACCTCCATACCATCATGCACCTACTTCAAAACTTTACTAAAAGCGCACCTAAAAATATGCTGGCTATGCCCTTGCATCTCCCACTCTAATATCACCCACCCCATCCAACCACTACCTTTCTTTCTACTCCACTAACTACCTTGATTATAGCAAGCTCAGATGCTCATAAGCCTAGTATTTATTATACAGCAGGAACTTCTTATTGTAACATTTGTTAATGTCTGTTATGTACTTCACAGATAAAGATTCTAGCTGTCTACTGATGTACTATGTTCTTTATCTGTAAATATGTTGTAAGTAATTGCTATGTAAATAGTTAATCGCTATGTAATCCAATGTAACTACTGTCTGTTTATTTTAACTGTGGAGCTTTTCTCCCCGGGCCTCCACTGAAAATGGACCTACGTCCAGTCGGACACTCCAGGTCAACAAATATAAATAAATAAATAAATAAAATAAATAAATCAGTAACCTGGAATCCATGCTAACTCACATCACAGTCAGTACTCCTGACAAAGAGAAGATTGCCAGCACAAACACCGCACCACTCACATCACATAGCCAAGCACAACACACACACACACACACACACACACACACACACACACACACACACACACACACACACACACACACACACACACGCACACACACCTATGCAGAGGTCCTCAATAAAAACTTACCTAAACAGCAAGACCTCCAAAACACACTCACAAATATTTCACACAACACCAAACTTATCACACACAGCAGACAACACACCAATGTCTCACAAAGACAGCCCATAAGGCAAAACAATAAACCAACACAGCCCACAAGGCATAACAATAAGCCAAACATACTCTTCATTGGTGACTCATTTGTGAGACACACTGATGTTCTCTTCACCAGGCTCAACAAGAAGAAGGTCACAGTCAGTTGTCTGTCTGGTGCCAGAATTAGCCACATCACACACGCACTTAAGTCTCTCCACAACAAGTACAAGTATGATTCTGTCATTGTCCATGTTGGTGTGAATGACTTGAGACATACCTCCCTGGACTATATGAAGACAGACATGATTAAGCTCTCAGAGTATGTGTCCCAGGCAGGTATGACCCTAGCCCCAAGTAGCATCCTACCTTCACCAAGAATGGTACCACAACACCAACAAAAATAATTGACTTCAACAAGTGGCTTAGTTTTTGGTGTCATCCCAATGGGATCCAGTATCTGTCTGCCTGGGATGACATGGTTCACAGACGTCGATGCTTTGCCAGAGGTGTCCTCCACCTGTCACCCCTGGGATTCTGGATCCTGGCCAAGGCTCTTGCCGCCCCCATTGTGCCTTTTTTAGGCAATGTCCCAAAGACAAATCTTCCAAAATAAAAGATCTGTCAAAAAGCAAATTGAAGGTCATGCTGCTTAATGCTAGGAGCCCTAACCTGAAAATGCACTAGAAGATGCCGACATCTGTGCGGTGATAGAAACTTGGTTCAGGGCTGCAGAGAGCACCCCCACCTTACAGGCTATACCTCATTCCACAAATTCTGACCCCAAATTGAGGTTGAGAAGACTAAGGGTGGTGGAGTCTCTAGCTTCATTAAGGACAGGCACACTACCAGACTGGTCTGCCAGCATGGCTGACTGGAACCACACCAGGTGCAACTGATAGTTGGCAAGACACCCATCCAAGTTAGAGCCAGCTATAGACCCCCCTCCATGACTCAGAACTTCCACTCCTCCTACCTGGATCTACTTGACTCCATCAAGGTACCCCCAATTACCCTGATACTTGGTGACTTCAACTACCCCACCATAGACTGGGTGAACTATTCCTGTACTAATGCATTCACTCAACTATTCCTTTACTTCATCAGTTCTAACACACTAGAACAGCCTGTCTCATCCCTCACAAGGGAAGATAACATTCTGGACTTGGTTCTCAGTAATATGGGCAACCGCTGCACCACTCCCATAGTATGTTCTTCCCTGGTGAGATCAGATCATCGGTCTGTCTCATTTGAAGTTTCTATCCCACCCAACCCACCCCCCAGCCATAATCAGGCTAAGAAACTTCTCAAAAACTGACTGCAACCTCCTAAGGGAGGGTATCAATAGCTTCACACCACCACCCCCCTCACAGGATGCAGACAACTATGCTGAACAGTACGCCAATGCAGTATACAAGGACCTGTACAACTGCATGGACTCAGCCATACCCAACAGAACTAAAACCTGCTCCTCAAGGAAACACAAACCTGTCTGGTGGACATCGTCTATCAACAGGCTTTACAACAACGTGAAGAAACTGTTGTCCAAGGGTAAAAACAAACAAATTTCAAACTGGAAAAACTCCCACGTTAGCCTCAACAAGTAAATTAGATCACTAGTGAAAACATCCAAAGCCAATTATGAATTGAAACTAGCCTCCAAAACAAAGAGATACCACAAAGCCTTCTTCAGTTATGTCAGGAACCTCCATGGCAAAGCCCAGGTTTGTTCCAAATTAGTACTTAACTAAATCACTTACACTGATCCTTTTGACTTAGCCAACCTGCTACCAGATAGGTTCAGTGCAAAATCCCCCCCCATCCCCCCAAAGGCCCTATCAACATCCCTGATACTTGTCCTGCACCTCACATCTCCATAGATCAAGTGTTAAAGGTCCTATCCAAGGCAAAGAACATAGCTTCCATGGTATCCCAGTCTGTATTCTGCACCATCTCCAGCAAGAACTGACTTTGCCATTGAACACCCTATTCAACCACAGCCTAAGTACAGGCTTCATTCCAGCAGAGTAGAGAACTGCCATTGTCATCCCTTTGCACAAAGGTGGTGCCACTACTGACCCTGGAAACTATCACCCCATTAGCTTAACAAGTCTGATCTGTAAAGCCATGGAGCATATTATTTTGGATCTCATAAACAAGGACATAGACAATCTCCAAGCACTTGACCCCACCCAGTTCAGATTCATCAAGGGCAAATCTTGCCAGTTGAATCTGGTTGGCTTCTTTGAGACTGTCCTGGATGAGGGAATGTCAGTACATACAGCTTACCTTGACTTGGCTAAGGCCTTTGACACAATTTCCCACTCAGACATCATCGAAAAGCTAACACAACTTGGTGTAAATCCCTGTCTCATCAGGTGAGTGGCCAACTGGCTCATCGACAGGACCCACAAGGTCAAAATAGGTGCCTCCACCTCCGATAGCAGAGCTGTCACTAGTGGTGTTCCCCAGGGTCTGTCCTGGAACCCTTACTCTTTGGCATCTACTTTTCAGAGGACCAAAGACAAAAGGCCTGTGGCTGATCAAGTTTGCAGATGGCTGTAAGTTGGGTGCATGCCTCTAAACTGTCCAGATTTTCACAGAATGTTCAGATTTTTTACTGATATTTCTGGCCTGTTCCCCATAAAATTTGTGTTTTTCTGAAAAATCACTGGGATGATCTGAGGATTGAAGTCACTAAATAATGACATACATTTGAGTTAGTTTCAGACTTTAAATCCTTCAGAAAATGTATGTTAAAACAAAATTGTTACTCTAGCAACTTTCTAGGTCTATAACAACAATATTTAAAATATGTCCCTGCTTTTGGGCTTTGTCCCCCCATTTTGTAGGGCTTTGTCCAGATTTTTTGCAATAAGAGGTTGAGAGGTATGGTTGGATGCTGTTATTTACTCCCCAAATGATGGTAACTTACTGCAAGAGTGTCTCCCAGCAACAAATGACTGGTGCCAAAGTCATGGCCTCAAGTTAAATGCAAAAAAAATGTATCATCATACCATTCGGAAAAAACAAGGCCCCTACTGATTACCACATCAATGGCAACCCCCTAAGCACACAACCTGTGGTGAGAGACCTGGGTACTCAGGTTGACAACAATCTCACATTCGACCATCATGTAGTGGCAGTGGTCGGAAAAGTCTTTTATTTGGTTCATCTCATAAGTAAAGGGATTGCATCCAGAAAAAAAGAGAAGTTATTACCTCTCTATACTCCTCCCTCATTAGACCAATAATTGAGTATGATGCCTCATTTGGTATGTACCTGTCCAAACATCTGCACCAACTGGAAAGGCAACAGGAATACCTTACAAAGAGAATCCATGGCCTCCAACACCTGTCCTATGTGGACAGGCTCAAATCACTATCACTCTACTTAGTATTATACAGATTTCTCAGAGTATTTTTTTGTGTCTTGCCTACAAGGCAATTTCAGACCCTGTCTTACTCGAGATACTTCATATCCGTAAGTCTATCTCCTCGCACATTACATGCTCAAAAGGCCTGACTCTAATATGTGACATCAACAAAACCTGCTGGAGAAACAAGTTTGTCACCCAGAGGTTGCTCTGTCTCTGGAATGGACTTCCCATACACATCAAACAGAGTAGCTCGATGACCCTCTTCAAGCGCAATCTTGATGAGAGGATGGAAAACCACAAATTTGTCCCAGGGGTTCCACCTGTGTCCCTCATTGACAGAAATGACAGTTGCTGACTGAGGTTTATTTTTGGGGGATAAACTCTTGCCTAGGCTTGTAAGGGCCCTAGGGCCATTGGCCTAGTAACCTCCTATGATCCTATGATCTTATGCCCGTCATGTATGGAAAGAGTGAGAATCTAGTCCTAACCCTCAGAACAGTCATCACTGTCCCCTTTCTCAGCTGCTTATGAGACTGTTTGATGTGGGAGTCTCTTTTCTATTTTTAGGAGCAACTTCTCCAGTCAGCTGATGCAGGCACCAAGGCCATTTTCTATTAGATTATGCACCATCCCTGGAAGCTCCTGGCTGGAGACATAATCACCACCTCCTTCAGTACTCCTGGAGGGTACAACTGCACCATCTGCTACCTGATAAGGATGGACCAGGTAAGGCAGGGATTGTAGAAGCAGTACTGCCAGGTTGCGTCCCAGAGGTGCCGGGTGTTGGTGTGGCAGCTGGTGGAGGTCTAGCAGACTGAGAAGCAACAGCAGTTGGCCCACCTCCCTGTGCTGAAATGCATTTGTTTTGTTGGTAGAAAAGTATAACATCAGAACATTGTGATTCCAGTTAACCCACAAAAAAAGAGAGAGAGATAAAGGATGAGGGGGAGACAAAAACATTAGAACCATGATATATCACATTCATGCTTTAATATAATAAATATACTTTTATTATAATACTAGCTATAGAACTTTTGCAATCTCAAAAATGATTGTGAATTGTTACAAGTAATCCTTGGAATATTCACATGTTCCAGATATGTTTTTAAAGATACTACAGAGTAAGTTAACAACATGACATTAAAAGCCAGTATTACTCCATTTCAAATTTAAGCATTATACTTGTTGAATGCGAATCTATAGGTTGCTTGTGGGAATTGAACCCACATAATCTGAATCCACTATGACACTTGCCTAATGCAATTACCAACAGTTCCACAAGAAAACATATATGCTTGCTGTTGCAGTTAAGATGTGCATGCTGAAGTTGTTACTGATCTATGAAATCAAGATAATTACTGCAATCAGGGTCAGTTCTGCTGCAGCCATACCCATTGCTTCTCTGAGTCATGCCAGTCTCTCAGCATATGCCTCCCTGTTTGCCGTGATTTCCTCTGCAGCTGTAAAATAAATAATGAAAAAAGAAGAGGCATGAAAGTATTATGAATAACAGTCTTGGCTAACTACACCATTGCATATTATTTCATGTTGCTTGATTTGTTTACTTACACAAAGTGAGGGGCTGTTAGTAGTTCAAACATCATCCAGCCCCTGGTCAAGTTGTGCCTGCTTGTGCCTCTTAAGGTCACTGTACTGGTGCTTACACTGCTCCCAGTGTGTGGTATGCCAGTCACACTAGAGAAACATTGGCTAGGCTATTTCAAGCCTCAGCCTTGTACTGGGACCCATTATAGTCCCCCTGCAGCAGCCTCTGGCTGTAGTTCTTCACAAGGAGTGCAACAAAGATTTTTGACTCCTTCACTCCACACCTCTGTGCCCTGAGTTTGGCACCATCCTTCCTATCTCTTGCAATGTCTTCAAAGGTCCTCAAACAACAGTAGCAATAGTTCTAATCAAATTTTGATATCACTTTTTATGACTAGTAAGCAAACGCACATAACCATGCCAACTGCATTTGCATGATGGTCAGCAAAGAGAAACAGTGCCAACCAAAGAGAAAGGGAGTTTATGAAACAGCAATGATGATGTGAAACTGTGCAGTGACCTTTGGCATGTGCGATGCTATACCTGCTCACACTTTGTCCAATAGTCACTACTGAAATGCTCAATGGCTTGGCTTTTAAGCCTTGACTTTGGAGGGATTAAAGGAATGACTTGGCACATAATTTGCTGGCACTTACACACTTTTAAAAGTAATTTGTACAAGGTAGGGTTCAAACCTACATAAAAGAGAATGTGGTACTTACGTATTATCACAACCAGATTTCCAAGATGCGATAATTCCTTCTGTTTTACCAAAACTATTCCTGTTAACCTTGAAAGGGGTGTGAGAACTACTAATTAGTAATGTATCACCTTGTGTATCAGGCAGGAACAGAGATAACAGTCACCTTTTGTATTCGTGGGTGGTGTACTTTTGCAGCATAATTCTCTTACTCTAAGGTAAAATAAACCTGACTCCTGCTTTTGAGTCGTCATAATGCAATGTCATTTATCCTGAAATTCTTCATGTATGGCAACTTTGGATGCTGTCTAGTCATCTAACTGTGAGTATCCTGTGTTTTACAAGTCACACTTTTTTTGGGATGGGATTGGCAAAGCTCTTCAAGCCTTTCAGTGTACTTTGTAAGATGGATAGAATTGCAACTCATGTGTTTTACAAACTGTCAGTTTGCCGTCTGCTTTCATCATCTGTTGGACTCTTCATAGCAAGGGATGTGTTGTGGACAGTCCAACTAAGTATTTTACATCTGTATTTTGATGATGTGTGCAGATTATATGATACAGCTATCCCGGCACAGTAAAAAGTACCTTATGCCCCGTGTCAAGAAGTTTTTCCTTTTTTTCTCCTCTTTTCTCTCTCTCTGTCTCTATCTTTCTCAATAGCCCCCCCGCCCCCATTGTCAGTTCTTCATATATTATTGCAGTCGCTGTGAAGTGCACAACCAAGAAGGTAGAAACAGTCCGGTTTAGAATCTGGTTGTGATAATACATAAGTACCAAGAATGCATACATTTCCACACAGCTGTGTATTCCTCTTGCCACAGAACGCATGTTTATCACCCATAGTCATTGAAAATACACAGCTGAAAGACTGACTGGTGCTGGTGCTATACTTTAATTAGACCTGCACTTTTGTGTCACTAAAAGGTCCCAGCTCATGCATTCTCAGCTGTGATGCAGGACTAATGTCTGACAATTTATCATAAATGGATAGACTTGCATGACTTTGGTAATACAATCTGGAGTTATGATGCACACCTCACAATAATTCTGTTTTACAGTTATAATTGGGGGGTCTATATGAGTGTCATTACACTCTTGTGTCCATCAGAGATGTGCAACTGCAATTTTTATTACATAATCATCACTGTCATGCTAAACCAGGTACACGCATAATCATCTGCGGTTCATATGTCAGTCATTAATGAGCTTTGATACCTAGAAAAGCATGTGTCTCGAGGCAGTGATGATACCTTTATCTCAATCAACTTGCTATACACAGCTAATGTTCTGTAGTATTACCTTTATAATCAAAGTTTTGTGAGCAATGCGGGTGGGCACTCTTACTAGAAAGGAGAGTCTGCTGGATTTGAACCCTGGCTTATCTATGTTCTGACCATAAACTCACTGTACTTGCACCTGCTGCCACAGGGAAAGCTAGGCAGCAGGTATATTTTCCACACTTAGTACTGTCCAGAGTGCTGATAGCCACACAAAAATAGGCAAAACAAATTACATCTTCATCTTTTTCCTTAAGTGGTGTACCATGTTTGCGCTCAGGAAGGCAAAGTGCAAATGGAAAAGACAATAGTGGACACATATTACTTGTGTAAGTAGTCTTTATGACCCTTTCACTAAAAATATTTACTGAGAGACTCAATCCCTCCTTTACCTGTGTTCTCTCTTTTGTAGCTCACAGTATTTACACTTTGTGACACAGAGGCAGTCAGGTAACAGGTGGAATTTCTGCAGTCATTACCATCAATAGTGCTGACCACTGCTCAATGCCACTAAGCATCTTTGTGCTCTATAAGCACTCTCATTAAACTAAACGAACAACTCAAGAGGACAAATAAAGTCTACCAAAGCCAAATTTGAGGTAAATTTTGCCTTCCAGGCCAAGGACAACCATAAAACATGTTTTAGCTATGTCCGCAACCTCAAAAGCAATACACAATTGCTTGCAGAGCTCATTGTAAATAGAGCCACCTATACTGAGCCAGAAGATATAGCAAATCTGCTGGCTGATAAATTCAGCTCCAACTCTACTCCTCTCTCCATTAAGAAATATCAAATATAACTCCTCCTACTATCACTAGGGAACAGGTCCTTAATGTTCTCTCTAAGACCAAGAACACTGCATCAATGGGCCCAGACAATATCCCAGGATGCCTTCTAAATAACATGAAATATGACCTATCATGGCCTCTGGAATTACTATTTAACTGTAGCCTCCAAACAGGCTTCGTGCCTCATGAATGCAGAAAGGCAACAGTCATCCCTCTGCACAAAGGTGGGCCATATACAGACCCTGGAAACTACAGACCCATAAGTCTCACTAGTCTTATATGTAAAGCCATGGAAAGAATTAGCATGGAAATGATTAATAGAGATATAGTAAACCTCCAGACACTGGACCCAACCCAGTTTGGTTTCGTCAAGGGGAGGTCATGCCTACTCAACCCGGTGGACTTCTTTGAGAAGGTCACCAAAGCAATGGATGAGGGCAAAATCATTCACACTGCCTACCTTGACCTGGCCAAGGCATTTGACACAATACCCCATTCGGGCATTGTTGACAAACTGAAGAGGTTAGGTACAAACCCGTATGTCACCCGGTGGATAGCCAACTGGCTCACAGACAGGACCCAGGAAGTTAGAATTGGGGAGTCCACCTCTACATAGAGGCCAGTCACAAGTGGAGTCCCTCAAGGGTCAGTCCTTGGACCAGTCATTTTTATCATTTACTTCTCAGAAGTCAAGGTCTCTGGCTGACTAAATCTGCAGCTGATTGCAAATTAGGAGCTGTCATTGAATCTCACACTGACACAAATGTTCTCCAGGAGGGGCTGACGCAGACAAACAACTGGTGTCAGAGTCATGGACTAAAACTAAATGACAAGAAATGCATAATAGTATCCTTTGGTAAGACATCCATCCCTTGTAACTATCATATTAACAACACACCTCTTAGAGTTGACCCAGTAGTCAAGGACTTAGGGACACACATATATAGTAATCTAGCCTTTGTTCATCACGTGTCTACAGTGGTGAGGAAGTCATTCTATGCTGCGCAACTTATAAACAAAGGTATGGTATCTAAGTCCAAGGAAGTCATTGTTCTACTGTATTCAGAATTTATTAGACCTATCATTGAGTACAATGCCCCCTTTGGTATGTACCTAACCAGGCATATCCAACAACTGGAACATCCACAGAGGTTCCATGTCCTAATCAGACCACCTCAAGGCCCTATCCCTGTATTCTGTCTCCTACAGGCTTTTGAGAGGAGAGCTATGTCTGGCATACAGGGCATTGTCAGACCACACTCTGATGGACGTCCTGCATATCCACAAAACAAATAGTACCAGAATTACCAATTCTAAAGACTTAAACCTTGCCTGTGATATATATAAGACCTGCTGGAGAGATAGGTATGTATCCCAGAGACTGCCCCATCTATGGAACAGGCTCCCCATCCATGTGAAGCAGAGATCCTCCCTAATAAAATTCAAGTGCAACTTGGACAACTGGATGGAAAACTGGAAATTCGTCCCTGGTTTGGCACCTTATCAAGGGTATCAGAACTTGTCAGAGATTTGGGATGCATGGCTAGGCTTAAAAAGGCCCTTGTGGTCATTAGCCTAGTAATCACCTATGAACCTATAAGGTGACTGGAATTAAATTTTTCATTTTTTCCTTAAGCATCTAACTGTGTTTGTACTATGCCATGAGCCGAGCAAATGGTAAAGGGAGAAAAAGTGGAAACAAAGGTTATTAGACAGCTCTGGATTTGAGCCATCAGACTATTACACTTACACAGCACAGTTGTAGTGGGTTATCTCTCTTTACTACAGACACAGCTCTGCAATACCAATTAAATCATGTTTATACAAACAATTCACATTTCATATCCAGTAGTAAACAGTTCATATGGGGAGGGTTACATCAGAAAGGGCATCCGGTGTAAAACTTTTGCCAAATGAGATTTACGGACAACAGTACAGATTTCCATACCAAATCGGTTGAGGCCTGGGTTAAAAATGACAGCCACCAGTACTATTAGCCAACAGAGTGTTAGTGGAAATTGGGCTTCTGTTGGCCAAAGGAGAAGGAGAGGAAAAGGGGGAAGGCATGCCCGAAGGCAAGAAGAGTGGAGGAAGTGAGGGTAGGAATTTTGAATGTTGGTAATATGACTGCTATAGTGAGAGAGCTAACTGATATGATGGAGAGAAGGAAGGTTGATATATTGTGCGTGCAAGAGGCCAGACGGAAGGGGAGTAAGGCCAGGTGTATCAGAGGTGGGTTCAAATTGTTCTATCATGGTGTGGATGGGAGGAGAAATGGTGTAGGGATTATTCTGAAGGAACAGTATGCCAAGAGTGTTTTGGAAGTGAAAAGAGTGTCAGATAAAGTGATGTTTATGAAGCTGGAAATTGATGGTGTGATGATGAATGTTGTTAGTGCATATGCTCCACAAGCTGAGTGTGCAATGGATGAAAAAGAAACATTTTGGAGTGAGTTGGATGAAGTGGTGTGAGTGTACTTAAGGGTGAGAGAGTTGGCGATTGGAGCAAATTTCAATGGGCATGCTGGTGAAGGGAACAGAGGTGATGAGGAAGCAATGGGTAGGTATGGTGTTAAGGAGAGGAACGCAGAAGGTCAGATGGTAGTAGATTTTGTGAAAAGGATAGACATGGCTGTGGTGAATATGTATTTTAAGAAGAGGGAGGAGCATAGGGTGATGTACAAGAGTGGAGGAAGATGCACACAGGTGGATTATATCTTGTGTAGAAGGGCCAGTCTGAAGGAGATTGGAGACTGTAAAGTGGTGGCAGGGGAAAGTGTAGTTAGCCAGCATAGGATGGTGGTCTGTAGGATGGCGTTGGTAATCAAAAAGAGGAGGAGGAGTATGAGGGCAGTGCCAAGGATCAAATTCTGGAAGTTGAAAAGGGCTGATTGTGAAGTGGAGTTCAGGGAAGAGTTAAGACAGGCACTGGGAGGCAGTGGAGAGTTACTGAATAACTGGGTAACTACAGCAGAACTAGTAAGGGAGACAGCTAGAAAGGTGCTTGGTGTGACATCTAGACAGAGGAAGGAGGGCAATGAGACCTGATGGTGTAATAAGGAAGTACAGGAGAATATACAGAGAAAGAGGTTGGCAAAGAAGTGGGATCATCAGAAAGATGAAGAAAGTAGACATGCGTATAAGGGGATGAGGCATATGGTAAAGAGAGAGGTGGCGAAGTCTAAGGATAAGGCGTATGGAGAGTTGTATGAAAGGTTGGACACTATTGATGGAGAAAAGGGCCTGTACCGATTGGCTGGACAGAGGGACTGAGCTGAGAAAGATGTGCAGCAGGTAAGGGTGATAAAGGATAATGAGGGAAATGTACTTATAAGCGAGAAGTGTGTGTTGAGCAGATGGAAAGAGTATTTTGAGGGGCTGATGAATGAAGAGAAAGAGAGAGAGAGAGAGAGACAGAAAGAAGGTTGGATGATGTGGGGATAGTGAATCAGGAAGTGCAATAGATTAGCAAGGAGGAAGTAATGACAGCTATGAAGAGGATGAAGGATGGAAAGGCTGTTGGTCCAGATGACATACATGTGGAAACATGGAGGTGTTTAGGACAGATGCCAGTGGAGTTTTTAACCAGATTGTTTAATAACATCTTGGAAAGTGAGAGGATGCCTGAGGAGTGGATAATAAGTGTTTTGCTACCGATTTTTAAGAATAAGGGAGATGTGCAGAGCTGTAGTAACTACAGAGGGATAAAATTGATCAGTCACAGCATGAAGTTATGGGAAAGAGTAGTGGAAGCTAGGTTAAGAAGGGAGGTGATGATTAGTGAGCAGCAGTATGATTTCATGCTAGGAAAGAGCACTACAGATACAATGTTTGCTCTGAGAGTGTTGATGGAGAAGTACAGAAAAGGTGAGAAGGAGCTGCATTATGTTTTTGTGGATTTAGGGAAAGCATATGAAAGGGTGCCTAGAAAGGAGTTGTGGTATTATATGAGGAAGTCAGGAGTGGCAGAGAAGTAAGTAAGAATGGTACAGGATATGTACAAGGGTAGTGTGACAGTGGTGAGGTCTGCAGTAGAAGTGATGGATGCATTTAAGGTGGATGTGGGATTACATCAAAGATCACCTCTGAGTCCTTTCTTATTTGCAGTGGTGATGGACAGGTTGACAGACAAGATTAGGCAGGAGTCTCCATGGACTATGATGTTTGCGGATGACATTGTGAATAGGTTGAGGAGACCGTGGAGAGGTGGAGATATGCTCTAGAGAGGAGAGGAATGAAGTTTAGCAGGACTAAGACAGAATATATGTGTGTGGATGAGAGGGAGGATAGAGGAATGGTGAGGATGCAGGGAGTAGAGTTGTTGAATGAATTTAAATACTTGGGATCAACACTTCAGAAAAATGGTGAGTGTGGAAGAGAGGTGAAGAAGAGAGTACAGGCAGGGTGGAATGGGTAGAGAAGAGTGTCAGGAGTGATTTGTGACAGGTGGGTACCAGTAAGAGTGAAAGGGAAGGTCTACAAGAGGGTAGTGAGACCAGCTATCTTATGTGGGTTAGAGACAATGGCAATAACAAAAAGGCAGGAGTCAGAGCTGGAGGTGGCAGAGTTAAAGATGTTATGATTTGCACTGGGTGTGATGAGGATGGACAGGATTAGGAATCAGTATATTAGAGTGTCGGCTCAGGTTGGATGGTTTGGAGACAAAGCCAGAGAGGCAAGATTGCACTGGTTTGGACATGTGCTGAGGAGGGATGCTGGGTATATTGGGAAAGGATGCTAAGAATGAAGCTACCAGGTAAGAGGAAAAGAGGAAGGCCTAAGATAAGATTTATGGATGTGGTGAGACAGGACATGCAGGTGGTTGGTGTGACAGAGCAAGATGCCGAGTACAGGAAGAAATGGAAATAGATGATCCACTGTGGTGAACCCTAACAGGAACAGACAAAAGAAAAAGAAGAAGAAGTAAACAGTTCACACAGTTGGACAGTCTCAGTTGATTGTAAATATGAAGATAACATATTTAGTGGAATGAGTCATCACACAATATTTATGAATATGTTTGCAAAACTGCAGCTCTGCCTTCTTTTTGTATTTGGGGAATCCTTCCTTAGTCTCTGCTTTACTATGACACATGCAATCTTTGGTGCATATTTTCTCATTTTTCTTTCAAGGTGTGATACAAATACATGACAGTGAACAACAGTTTTCATTAAGGGCAGGAGACTGTGCTGTTATGCAAATGAAACATGCATGTGGGGTGTTTGATTTTGTTTGTAAGTGTATCATCACTGACACACCCACTTCAATGAAGGGTGTCTCTGTGCATTACTGTGCTTTGCTTCAGAGTAATCATTCACAGTTGCAAGCCATTAGCACAATGGTGTAGAGGCTACACTATGTATACATCTGCAAGACAAAGTCAAATGTTTGGTATTCGGTAATTCTAATGAGTTCACACCTCATTTCCGTCTTCAGAATGCTCAGAGGGCTGAATCTACACTAAAAGGTATCTGTGTAGCTAGGGAAATTGAAGGTGAGGAGACTGTTTTCAGTCATGCTTTTTGCTCCACTTATGAGAATGTAGGGATAATTAGACTTTTTAGAAAGTTTTTCTATAGTGGGTATTTTAGTTGCATGGGGCAGGTTGTTTGGTAAACTGCATAAGTATATATTACAGATGTCAGTCATGTCAGATATTGATGGCATTGCTGGACAACTCACACACATTCTATTTATTTACATTTGCATGTACCAGTTATGCATGTATCTGCCCTTCATTCATGTTCTTAAACATTTATTTTTCTATTACAGGTTCCACACTTATGTTGACTGTCCTTCAGTTACAGCTGCTGTCTTTCAGGGCTGGCATTGTCTGATGGTAGCAGTACACAGCCATTACATGGAGAAGTAAAGGTTATGAGCATTGCCTGGCATCAATTGAACACTGTGTGTGCATAGGATGAAAGCTGTATCCCTTAGGTGGTCAGTGTGTGCTATATCCATTGCCTCTTCACCAGGGTGAGGGTATATAGTGCACACCTACATCTACCTACACCAACACAAGCTGAGGTTCCACCTTTGATTCCTCATCTGCATGTGGATGTGTTGATCCTGACAGTGAAGTTGAAATATGTGCTCCTACCACTCAGTGTTCCTGCTGCAGCTGTTTTCAAAGTATGATATTGTGTAGGATAGCATAGACTGTAATAATTTTGGTAAAATTACTGGGATCATACTGCAGCCCCTTCCCTCCCAATGTATCTAGGCACCAAACTTGTGACTTCTGCAGCCCAAACACATGCTCTGTGATGTTTCTTGTTTGAGCATGTGCCTCATTATAGCTTTCTTCCACAGGTGTGTATGCGCATTTCTGATGAACATCATCAGACATGGTTCCAATGCATACCTTGCATACCCCAGTAAATGGCTTTGTGGGAGATCAGCCCCTGGAAAACCTCTGGTAGAGCTGTGAGGTGTGCCAGATATAGGAGTCATGATAACTGCCGGGGTGGCCAGTGTACACATTCAAGACGAATACTCTAGCATTCCACATGACCTGGCAGTTAAGGGAGTGGAACCCCTTTCTGTTGATATAAACCCTTTCCTGTTCCCCAGGTGGTGACTTGATCTCAGTGTGGGTGCAGTCTATTGCACCCAAAACTTCAGTGAAGTGTGCTGTTGGGTAGAACTCCTGCATAGTTCTAGCTCTGTTCTCAGGGTTACAGGGGAAATATATATAGTCACTGGCATGCTGCAGCATAGCATTCGGGAATTGTTGTACATTCATGGATGCTTAGTCCCTGTGCACCTTCACACTGTCCTGAGTTCAGTCCCTGTGCACATCTGCACTGTCCTTAGCTAGGTTCCTGTGCACCTCCACACTATCCTTAACACAGTTATATGTGTGTGACAGTGTGGAGGTACACAGGGACTGAACTCAGGACAGTGTGGAGGTGCACAGGGACTGAATTAAGGGCAGTGTGGAGATGCACAGGGAATGAATTAAGGGCAGTGTGAAGGTGCACAGGGACTGAGTTAAGAACCATGTGGAGGTGCACAGGAACTAAGTTAAGGATCATGTGGAGGTGCATGGGGACTGAGTTAAGTATAGTGCAGACATGCATAGGAACTGAGTTAAGTACAGAGCAGACATGCACAGGAACTGAGTTAAGGAAAGTGTAAACATACACAGGGACTGAATTAAGGACACAAATCACTGAATTTTTAAGAGATCAGTATTAATCACAGCAAAAGATCTTATGGGCTAAAGTGTAGGCCTGCTCAGTGGCCCATTTCAATACAGCAAGGCAGCTTGACTTTATGTGTACAGTACAATGCTGTTTATTTAGGGAGACTGCACCATGAGTCTCCCATTCTTGTTTAAAAGAGTTTGCAGTCTTAACTGGTAGTTATCTGATTTTACCGGGAAATACAGGACATACTTACATTGTTCTACTAATTGCATATTTACCTAATGCCTTGTGCATCTCCGCAGTTAAATATGATGATGTTTTGTAGAAGTCATTGATAACTGTCACTAGCTTGGCCTATAGCTGGAAACACACAAAGGACATAACGGCAAAGAAGCACAGCCCGATTTGACAGAATTTCCATTCAATAAATAATGTTTAATAGATAAACACTTCTGTTTCTTTTAATAGAAACTTCTTCAGATAAAAAAATACTAGCAACAAACTCATTTTATAAAACCAGGTGATCTAAAAACAAGTCATATGACTGCCAATCTCCAATAGAACTAAATGCCTTTTTAAGGCAACAACAAAAATATAATACAGTAAGAAATATATAAAGGTCATAGAAAGTGTGCAAATAATATATATATTGTAAACACCTTACAAATACAAATTTTAAAAATGTTTGAATTAAGGTAAGCCTCATCTTTCAAATACCTTTAGTTTTAAAATACATGCCAATGATATTTGATTGTTTAAGCCTGGACAGTTGTTAGCATTTAGACTCAATTGCCAATACAGCTCATGCCTTTCTATATTTAAAGACCATGCACTACCCCTCACATTAGGCATAACTTTTTCTAAAATAATAAATTTAAAATTAAAATCATGTCCAGAGTTCTCTTCCACATGTTTGACAGGGCATTTGTTTCCTTTCTCTTCTTAATGTCATAATTATGCTCATAGATCCAATCTTTTAATCTACGCTCAGTTTTCCCTATGTAGAATGCAGGGCATAAACTGCAGAGTGTACAATACACTACTCCTCTTGTTTCACAATTAAAATAATCAGGTCTATATTACATTATCGAAGTTTCAGAACTTTGAACACCATACGATCGAAGTACTGAAACTTCGAAAATGTAAAAAAAATAAATAAAAAACAAAAGTGCTACTTAAATATACCAACTCCGAGATCGCACTTTAATGGCGTTAGGCACAGGAAAGGGAAGGTTTCCCTTTCCTATGCTGTAGCGCGATCTCTGAGTTGGTATATTTAAGTAGTGGGGGTGTGCAGCCCTCCGTGTGGGGGGTGCCAGGGGGCTTGCCCCCCTGCTTAGAGCAGTTAGTTTTGTTTTATTTGTTTTTTATTTTTATTTTTTACATTTTCAAAGTTTCAGTACTTCGATCATATGGTGTCGACCATATGGTGTTCGAAGTTCTGAAACTTTGATAATGTGATATAGACCCAAATAATCAAATATCTTCACTTAAAAACCATTCACTTTAAAACTGTCACAACCAAGAATATGCTTGCAATAGCCACAGTGGCTGCATTTTTTCATTCCATTGTTTTCCTTCCTAGGTACTTTTGTCATTTCAAAAAATTTTTAAGGTTATTTCCTTTGGTCTGTCACCCGCATTGTCCCTTATTTGCCTATCATCCTTTATAAGGCACAAATTTTTCTCTAAAATAGATCTAATGGTGTTACTGTAGGTCTACTTCAGAACACTGAAAAACCAAAAGACTGAATCCCAAAAGACTGAAATTTCAAAATATTGAATGATGGAATTTGCCCCTTCTCCACTGTTGTGTGATCTTGGAGTTGGTATATATAGTGAGCAGGGGGTGTGGAGGAGCACAGCCCCCCTCATGAGGGGTGCAGGGGTTCTTGCCCCTTGCATTAAAAATGTGTTCAGTATTTGGAATTCAGTCTTTTAGGATTCAGGTTTTTGTCTTGTCAGTTTTCTGAAGTAGACCGGTTACTGTCCAAAGTGAACATAGTAATGAAATCATTTTTAATTTAATTTTTTTTCATACTGTACCCACTGCATATAAGATTTTGTCTCCAGCTCTGGATTATCCACAATGGAACTTAAAATGGGCAAAAAAGTATTTCCATTCACGTTTATTCATGATCTCCAGCATTAAATTGTCTATAAAACAGGTAGGGTAACAACAGTTTTGGAAAACTTCTTTTAACAAGAAATATTCATCCCAAAAAGTTTCATCTAAGGTCGTCATTCAAGTGGCCTGAACAAATTAGCCTTTAACAATCACTTTTTTCTGAACAGGTGAATATGCACTACAGAAGTGCAAGAAACTGTTTGAATATGCAGACTTGACATGTATCTCCAGCATTAAATTGTCTATAAAACAGGTAGGGTAACCACAGTTTTGGAACACTTCTTTTAACAAGAAATATTCATCCCAAAAGTTTCGTCTAAGGCCGTCATTCAAGCGGCCTGAACAAATTAGCTTAGCCTTTAACAATCACCTTTTTCTGGACAGGTGAGTGTGCACTCCAGAAGTGCAAGAAAATGTTTGAATATGCAGACTTCCTATAAATTTTTGACAGGAACTTCTTATTCACAGCATCTTTCATCAACCAAATGTCTAGGTATGTGATATGAGTCTCATGCCATTCAAGCATGAATTGTAAGAAGCTAGTGGTTTGATTGATGTATGCCAAAAATGTGGGATATTGTTTTTTTAGCCATCCCATAAAATAAAGATATCATCCAGTAAGCGTGTATAAAAAGTGCATGATCCAAAGAACTCAGAGTTGAATAAATATTTTTTTTTCCCCATTGGATCATGACTATATTGGCAAATAAACCCCCACAAGCTGACCCCATGGCAACACCAGTACATTGTAAAAACAGTTCCTTTTCAAATATGATATAATTGTTTTTTAATACTGTTTCTAGTAAATTTTCATATAAATTGATCTTATCTTGGTTTATACCTTTATCAAAAAGAAAATCAGTAAACCACTTAAGACCAACTTCATGCAGTATTATGGTATACAAATCCTTGACATCAATAGTGATGAAAATATATGAATCTTTGTTTGCTATCTTATTTATTTTTCCTAAAAAGTCCCAGGAATCATGGAATATGTGTTCTTCTTGTGTAACTAAACTCTAATTTTTCATCTAAAAATGTAGCATATCCATGGGTGATCGAGCCACGTGTGTCCACTATAGGGCGCATAGGGGGTTAACCAGTATTTTTGTGCATTCTAGCAAAATGAAAGAACTCTTAGCAGAAGACACCTATGAGAAGGTATCATTAAATGAGCTTAATGTTGCATACAGAAAAATTAGAAGCCATCTTAAGGACATGTTTATTGAACAAATGGTCACCATCGATGAATATAACTACTTAAGAGTGGTCAACCCCATAATACTTAATTTATTTGGTGTGCCAAAGATAGACAAAAATACAATAAATGTTTTAAAATCCTGTCAACAAAGTATGCCAAGGGATGTGTTTTGGAACTAGAAGTGGCCAGTATTGGGTGCATGGGGGGATCTTCTAAGCACTTGTAAACTTGACAGGATGTTTAAAAATTTCTTTAAGGATTTTTCATATATCCTCAAAGATTCATGGGATGTTTTGAAAATCATCAGACAGGATTTTTATGATGATCAGATAATTACAGCCACGATAGATGTGGTGGACCTTTCTTCCTGTAATCCCCATGATATTGGGTTGAACTGGATTAGGGAAACCTGAAGAAATTAACATTTTAAGTGATTTTATTGAGATAGTTCTGTCTAAGAATTACTTATATTTTGAAGGGGAATACTTCAAGGAGGCCAAGGGTGTTGCTATGGGGGCAGATTGTGTCCCCCCATATGCCAACATAATATTATGGCACTGGGAAAATAACATTGTCTTTATGTCCAGACATATTAAATATATAGCGGCCTTTTTCCAATTTTTAGATGACATCTTTATCTTATGGAAAGGCACACAAACACAACTAGAAGATTTTTTTTTGGTTCCACTACAGATGTTTTAGATTTTTTAAGATTTACATATAAATACTCGTTGAAGATTATTGATTATTTAGACATCACCATTACCAAAGACAGGTTAAGACAGGCATTTAGCTCAAAACTGTTTAGGAAGTTTACCATCTCTAACAATTTTCTTCTTCCATAACTTTCTACATGGCCCACCTCATAAATAAGGGTATTTCACCCAGGAACACTGAGGTCATAACATCCCTGTACTCCTCCATTATCAGACCTGTTATTGAGTACAATGCCCCCTTCAGCATGTACCTTGCCAAGCACATGCAGCAGTTGGAGAGACAACAGAGGTTCCTGACCAGGAAAATCCAGGGTCTCAAACACCTATCCTATACAGATAGGCCAAAAATCCTGTCCCTCTACTCAGTCTCATACAGACTATTCAGAGGTGACTTGTGTCTGGCATACAAGGCCATTGCAGACCCAGCCTTGATGGAGTTGCTGCATATCCGTAAGACAAAGTCCACTTGCGCAACCCACACACAAGGCCTTAACCTTGTCTGTGACATTAATAGAACTTGTTGGAGGGATCGATTTGGGTCCCAAAGACTCCCCATTTGTGGAATAGACTCTCACTCCATGTCAAGCAGAGTACCTCTCTAGCCCTCTTTAAGAGGAACCTGGACAACTGGATGGGAAAGAGAAAATATACCCCTGGGATCCCACCTGTGTCCCTGCTGGACAGGGGAACCAAGTGCTGACTTTGAGGGAACATGGGAGAGATTCTTAGCTAGGTCTATAAGGTCCTCCAGGCCAATAGCCTAGTAGCATCCTATGAACCTAGTCAAAGGGAAAATGGTCAGAATAGCCAGATTAACACTGGACAATGAGCAGTTTCTTAGAGAAGTAGAAAATGTAGTGACCGTGTTCCTTGAGAGAGGATATCCATAGTCTTTGTTAGAGTAACTGAAGAGTGAGGTTATACATAAAAGGAATCAAAAGATTGTTGAACCCCTGTTAGGTACTGGTCAGAACAATATTGATATCGAACCTAGGACCTAATATAGAACCTTAGGACTAGTGCATCTGATAATTACAAATTAAGTATGGCTATTAAATATAGTAGTGATAGCAATCATATTAAGAAATTTTTAATGGATAACTGGAAATGTATTAGATACAACATCTGTAATATGTTACTTGGTGAAAAACTAAGGTTTATACATACATGACAATTTAATATAAAAGAATGGCTAGAGTGTGGGTTAGTGAGATCAAGGGTCTATATTATGTAATCGACCACTTAGCTTGTCAAAAGCCTAAACATTGACACCTAAGGGTCGAAAACTTAGAATCTCGAATGGCCAGGTAAGCAAATTCTTTCATCAGGAAATAATTTGCTTGGCCATTATTGGAAATTTGCCATTTCCCCAATGTACAGCAATCTCGGAGTTGGTATAATTAGTTAGTGGGGAGTGAGGGGCACAGCCCCCCACATCAGTGGGTGTGGGGGGCAAATCCCCCCAATTTTTTACAGTTTGGAAGTTTATGTTAGTGTGGCATGGCCAAGCAAATTCTTTCCCGATGAAAGAATTCACTTACCTGCCCGTTCAATAGTCTAAGTTTTCAACTCTTAGCTGTCGATGTTTAGGCATTCGACAAGCTAAGCAGTCGATTACATAATATAGATCTGAGACCAACACTTAATAAATCCAACAAAGGTATGAAAAAATGTGGGGTTTGCTCATTTTGTAAATATATTTATCAGGATACATGTTTGTCCAGTAAGTCAATTGAATATGAGTTAAAAACTAGCAAATATTATGACTGTAACAGTAAAGGTGTTATATATTTAGCTTTCTGTGATTTCTGCCATGCTTACTACATAGATAAAACTGACCGTCCACTCAAGAGGAGAATCTATGAGCATTATTATGACATTAGTAGACAAAATGCTAATAATGCACTATTTAAGCACAAACAAAAAATGTGTTAAGAATACTAAGTTTTATTTTTTTGTTCTAGAAAAAGTGCTTGTAAATCCAAGGGGAGGTCCTTGGGAATTGAGACTGGCATATAGGCAGCTGATGTGGCAGATTTGACTAAATGCCAGTATGTTCCCAGGGCTGAATGATGTCATTTCTTTTAGCAGTGTTTTGAAAATAAGTGCATCTAAATTATAAACAATATAACCCAATTATTATATTGTTTTTATTGTTCTTAAGTGTTTTTTTTTTAACTATGACACTGTGGATGGATGGTAGTATTTTTAGTGATATCAAGCACTGTTTTAATTTGATTTTTAAGGTGATGTTGTTTTAAATTCTGTAGTTGGTTAATTAATTGATTGGACCTACAGTCTATTTAAACATGGCTTAACTACTGTGGATTCAGTTCTGATGGAAGTCCAGATCAGTGTATGAATGAAAGCACTTAACTACTTTTTATTGTTTTTAATAAACTGATTTTTAAGTTCTTCAGACATGTCAGATTTATTTATTTTGAAGGTCTCATCAATACTTTTCATTTGCTGGGGCGATTCTTTGCATTTTGATGTTTATTAGTTTAAAGAAATTTATTTTCAATGAATAGAAGACCAAGTTAATAATATTTCAAAAACAAGGATGTAAACCAAACTGACAGAATTTATCTACATCTCTTCAAAGACCATTGTGACTCATGAAATAGTAGCACCATGGAAATAATTAGAAGTTATTATTTGCTATTAATTCAACTTCCAAGAGCATAAAATAATATAATCGGGGACTTCCACACAAATCAAGAGGCATTTTATACAGCAAATAATCACCTTTTACTTGAATCCAAAAACAGAACTGAAGAAGCACAACTCTTACCCAGATTATTATAAACCAGTATAGCCATGGATAATCCCCAAAAATATATATTAACTAGCATATCCTCCACTTTCAAAAATAAATACATACATACATGCATACATACATCTATAAATAAACAACTACATTTGCACTTTATGAAAGTACAAGCACCAGTCACACTTCATACTTAAACTGGATATCCTCAGATAATAAGCTAAGTTACATACACCTGGCATTTGTTCGAAAACTAATATATACATTGGAATTGCCTAGACATGGTAAGGCCTTGCTGTGTCTAATTATGATGGTGGTTGCCAAAAAAGTAATTACTAGAAAATGGAAATCAAAATCTAAACCAACTATACTGGAAGTAGTGAATATAGTAACAGAGATAAAACAACTGGAACTGAGATCTTTAGGAAAGGGTAAGAGCAAACTACATGGGAAAAGTGGGAAGCGTGGAAACAATACATACAAGGGAGGAATGAGGCCTAAAAGGCAGCAGGACTTAAGTGAGCTATATAATGTTTGAGTGAGAAAGATTAGGTAGGTTATAAGTGATGTATAATGTTTATACATAGGAATTTGTCAGTATGGTTTGTGATAAAAAATGCTTGTAACTAGGATTGTGTCAGTATGGTTTGTTTTCATTTATATAAATGTATGATTGCCTATGTAACAAGTGATGGTTTAATAAAGATGTGTCTTATTAAAAAAAAAAATCAGGACTTGAATAATTTATGTAATATTGCTTAGGTTATGTGATATATAGCAATATATGTGAAGTATAATGTTTGCTATATTAATATTGTTTGGTTACTTTTATATGAATATAAATTTGCCTATGTCACAAGTGATAATTCAATAAAGGTGTTTGAAAAAAAAAATCTTACACAGGTCTAAATAGACTACCTTAATGGCACACAATAGCCAGAAGGCTTAGCTCTACTGATGTGAAATTTTTAAAGGTTAATAAAGCTAATGCATAGAGGCCCATGATTCTATTTCTCTGTGGAGTCGAACAAGCAGGCCCACAATCCCGGGGTGTCATCTGGTCATTCATCATTTAAAGCAACAAGGAGTACTTCCCAAACCTTGGCTCCTGCTCACTCTTATATCATTACACAGGAAGTATCACTTGAAAGTATCATATCATATTAGGCTCTTCTATTACACTTAAACTGTAGCCTTTACATATTTTGCACACTGACGACATATAGGGCTGCAGTCAGAAAAATCACTAACACAACTGGGCTAAATAGCACAGACAAAGTTGCACAATGTAGTCCAAAGCTGATTAACTATGTAGAGGGGCAACATTGTCCTATAAGTCAGAATGAGTAGGGAATTCACTGAAAAAACACAACAGGTCACATAATGACCAGGAAGGTGTTACAGCAATCACATGACTATATGAGGCCAGCAGCAGACGTGTAGTGTGCTCGGGATGATGTACTTTCATACATTCAATAATGTGCCTTGGAGAGTGCGGCTGATAACTCAGCTAATCATTGCACAGCAAATTCTCTATTATTTTATACTACAAATGGGAAGGAAATGGGTGTATAGGATGGACAGAATTTAGAACAAAAAGCAGAGGAGCACATGGGGAAAGTAAGAGTGGTATGGAGATAGGGACAGAAGTGTGTATTTTTGTGGTGGGACATGTACCCATTTTTTTATATTTTCCAGAAGGGTAGAATGGGGAAAGTGATGACAGGAAGGCAGATACAAATATGGCAGCAGGAGTAAACAAACAAACAAACATATTCAAATGACAAAAAACAACAGAGGAGTTGCTGGCACAAATAGGAAAATACAAAGGAGAGATACAGACAGAGGGAAGACAACTGGTGACTGGGAGGAGTGGACTATAAAGTGCTGAGGAAATTGACATAAAAGGACAGAGAACACCATATATTTACTTATTATTTATTTATTTGTCTTTGTTTACCAGAAAAGTCTGACTGGGTAATACCCATTTTCAGCTGAGGCCCAGGGAGAAAAGCTCCATTTCTTACTTACATTTCTATTTACATTTATAGACAAACAGTAGTTACATTTATACATTCTAAGATTCCACAGAGGTGGAAGTTGTTAGAGTGTATTTAACAGTGAATAAAAGGTTGAAAGTAATTCTGTTACAAATATGCAAAATAAATAAGGTATAAAATAAAGCTTGCTTAAATGTAGAAATAGAGTTTAGTAATATGTGATTAGCATCCATACTAAATGACTGTGGCTTGAAAAATAAGGAATTTGCTTAATGGACATGTTTTCCTACAGAATCAGCATGCATTTCACACTGTTAGCAAGAAAGCTGACCTCTTACAGACTTAGCAAAAATGTAAAAAACAGGATGCATGCATTTCACATTGTCAGTAAGAAAGCTAACCTGCTTCCTTAATGAATGGACAACAGGAAAACAATCTGTACATGTTTCTATCATATGACACTGTTAAGCAAAGAAGTTTGAATGTATATGCTTTCATCAAGTTAGCATTTGCACAAGATTTCTCTACAGGATGACAACATATTTTTCTGCAAACACCAGCAAACAGATGTTTTCATGCAAAGACCAAAATAGAATACCAAGGAGAAAAACAGGATGTAAAACCACTATAAAGAGACTATAGCAAATAAAATTGTTAGGAGAGGTATTTTGTACAGGAAAGTTATCTATGCTGATCAAGAAGTAAAGTGGTACAGTGTAACTAAAGCTGCAAGAGTAGTCCGTGTGGTTTGTTATGAAAAGTTATTAATTAATTACTGTTTTTAAAATGACAGAATTTGGTGCTGCATCAGTGTATATTCTGCAAGTTTCTGTGGGCAACAGACTGTAAATGCAATTATAACTAGACTTTGATTTCAGCAGAATTCAGCCAGCAAGACCTTAGTGTCTTAAGAAGACTTCGGATCCATCACAGCAAGCAGCACCTTGATAAGTAATTTTTCAATGGCGAGCCTAGCCTGCACTCAAAAACAGGGGGAGTGGTGATGCCTGCAGCAAGTCACATCAGTCAAATTGCAGTAAGTAACATTTGTACATATGTGTAAATCCTAAACAGAAATACTCCAGTTTATGCTGCTTGTAGCAGTACAGTTTCTCAGACGTCTGAATCCAGCTTGAGCCTGCAGTGTAGGAAAGTTGCAGTGGCATCAATTCTCCAAGAAAGGTGAACACCAACCTTTCACAGCAGTTCACTACCTGCTGTGTTTCACCAACTTCTTGAGTGACTCCGAAAAAATTTCCAGCCATCTGCAACAACAGCCTGATCACCTGTTCTCTTGCTAAGTGGTAAGACCTTTTTCTGTGTCATATTTGTAGTATGGATGCAATTAGACAGAATTCAAGCAGGTGTAAGCCAAGCTTTACTCTTAATGTAGCAGAACAACCAGATAAAATATGGAGTAAACTGCAATGTTAGTATACACAGCACATTAGTAAATGTAAAAGCTTATTAGGTCAAGTTGATAGTAAGGCATTATGCAAATGTATTACAATATTTGACTGGTATCTTTATTGTGTAAATCACATCCGCGGTGGAGCAGCGGTAGCGTTGTTGCCTCACAGCAAGAGGTTCTCACATTTGATTCGGCATTTGAAAGACAAAAATCTACTGTCAATCATTAAAAGACAAACAACAACAATCTTTATTGTGTAAATCATATGAAACTGCTTTCTGTGTACAATGTCATAAAAATACAGTGCATGCCATTATTCAAAGGTTAGACTGTACAGACATAAATTTTAATGGTAAAGAACCAGGAAAAGTTAATATGCTTACATTATATTCAGATGTTGAACAGTTATGTCCTATCATCACATGTGAAAGGTTTATTTCAGATTTACAGCAGGAGTCAAATCAGTTACTGACAGAACCTCTAGTACATTTTGTTACAAAAGAACGTAATAAACTTCAAAAAGACAGACACAATGAGTTCAGGAAGTTTAGACAAGTTATACAAATATTTTTTCAAAAGTGCATAGGCGTTTTAGATTCAGCAGAGCAGGTTACTGAAAAATGTCAGAAAGACTGTGCAACATTACAGGAAACTCTTGAATAGCAGTTACAGGATAAAGAAAGTAAACTAGCTGAACTGACAGAGACTGACTTCCTGCATATAACAGCTGAGCTTAAGAAAATATTGCAAAAGAGCAGGAAACTACAGCTGATCTGTAAAATGGTTAAGCATACATAGCAGGATCTAATGTATGGACAAATCATTCCCAAATGTTTTATAACTTTCATTCAGTTAAAGCAAGACATTTATCAGTACAACAGTAAAGTAGAGCATATGACTGCCATTCTAATAGCTTAGTCAAAAGTAAGCAAAACAGTTCTAGTGCATACCAGTAAAAAATCTGAAGTCACAAGGCTGCCATGTATGTATTTTCTTTAAATAATGTAAATATAAACATGCATTAGTTAAGCCAATATCTATAATTGTATAGTAACACCACACCAAACAGTTAAAAGGTCTGATAGACAATTTTAAAAATAAATAAAATCATAGATGGTATTAGTCAAGCAGTATTTGTAAAATGAATGGCAGATCAGTTAAATAAATAAAAAATACTGAAATCCAAGTTACAAAAATATGTAAGCTAATTGTAAAATAATGTTTATTTATGTAGTATAAATGCATAGTTATGCAAATCACAAATACTTATTATAATTCTAAGTGTTTTATAACTGCATTTTACTATCAAATTGTAAGTGTATTAACAGATGATTAAAGGAAAAATGCTAAAAGGGTTAACTATGGCCTAAAGAGTCTAAAATGTGAGCTCAGACCTTCCCAAACTAGGATAAATAGTTACAGGAAATGTTGGACAGATAAGGTAAAAAACAAGACTGATTGCTAGACAAGTGGCTTGAGTTTTTCTAAAACATTATTGTTATTAAAACATAATTGCTAAATGTTCACATCCAACACTATTTGGTAATTGTAATAAAACATCACAATTGTGCATATATGTCACTGATAATCTGTTTGCAGGTAAATGTTAAAAGTAAAAAAAAACTCAGTTACATCAGGTATAGCCAGCAGATGGGCTATAATATACATACAGTTCAAATCAGTTATGCAGGAGGGTATAAATACCTACTAATACCAGTAAACAGCAAAAGCTTTATAAAAATATCAAATTAGACAAAGGTCCATAGTTTGTTAGTAACATAATAAAGCAAATGTATAACCAAAGTGTTGTGCTGACATACATTCTATTCTCACAGGGTAAAGCAAATAAACAATACTGCAATACTACAGGGGAAGGGGTACTTTCTCAGTTTTACACTGACTATATAAACAGTACTGCAAAAGGGTCTAAAATAAAGCTTCAGGAAGAAATAATATCTCATTCCTTCTTGACAATACTCTTTTGGGGGAACAGGTACTAGTGCATTAGAAATACTGGAAAACAGATTAAACCTGACAGGATAAGGTATTTTACAAGTTGCTAATAGCTATTATGCTAATTATTATTGTATTTTAAATATGTTTTTGGCAAGACAATGTTGGTATGCAAAAAGCATGAATGTTTCTAATTGTTGGGTATGTAGTTGCCTCTGGTGGCAATTCCACTAGATACTTCTAAAGAGACATAAGAATTTTCCAAGATTTTGCTTGATGTTAATGTTACTAAATTAGTAAGATTAGACTAAATGTACTTTACAGTCTTTGTATGTACAAATACAAAAGAATTCAATTCAAATTAAATTTAAAAAAAAACGGGTCCAGGGTACCTACTAGATTGAAATGCATGAGTAGCAAACAGTCTGTGTAGATATATACTGTATAGGACACACTGTAAAGTAACAAGTTCAAAAGCAATTTGTCAAGTTGTAATTTTGTCACTGGTTTCAAGTTGCAGTTTTATCACTGTTTTTGGACCATCATTTTATATGTACTAATATTGGTTACCCCAGTTAGAGGAAAATTATTTTAAAATAGTGTACTCATACAGCTAATGGACTAATATGTACATAGCATTCTTTAGTGTATAAATCATGTTTTTTAAATCCTCAAGTATTAAATATACTGAAATAATTACATTCAAATATTTATTATTCAGTTCATTACTTTACCAAGGTGTTTAATATGTTCACTTCACTGTCAACCAAGGTGTTGATGGGTAGTTCAGAGATATGACCACAATGTTATGGTTAAAATGGCATTGAAACTGTATATTTATAGCAATAAATAACATTTGCAGTAGCACACAGTTCTTGTCTCTTATAGATATTAGTCTATCTCTAATCTTTTGGTATAAAATGATTAATAAAAGTAAACAGTTAATTCAACAGCTGCAAAGAGTAACAGCTCTAAGCCATAAATTGGGTTCTGACATTGCAAGATAACAAATTAATCAAGTTAAAACTAAAGCAGACATAGCCCATAACTGGTGAAATATTTTCACAGAATGGTCTGCAAAAGTAAAAGTTGTTAAATACATTCAGTTTTAGTAGTAATACTTGATATCATTGTATTAACTATATAAAATTGCATTTTGACTTGCATCAAAAGAAGACTAAAGGTTTTGTTTCTTAATGTGTTTTCTGTATAATCTGACAAAAGATACATATTAATATAAATTGTTTTAAAAAAATAAAAAGAGGGAATTGTTAGAGTATATTTAACAGTGAATAAAAGGTTGAAAGTAATTATGTTACAAATATGCAAAATAAATAAGGTATAAAATAAAGCTTGCTTAAATGTAGAAATAGAGTTTATTAATATGTGATTAGCATCCATACTAAATTACTGTGGCTTGAAAATAAGGAATTTGCTTCATGGACATGTTTTCCTACAGAATCAGCATGCATTTCACACTGTTAGCAAGAAAGCTGACCTCTTACAGACTTAGCAAAAATGTAAAAAACAGGATGTATGCATTTCACATTGTCAGTAAGAAAGCTAATCTGCTTCCTTAAAGAATGGACAACAGGAAAACAATCTGTACGTGTTTCTATCATATGACACTGTTAAGCAAGGAAGTTTGAATGGATATGCTTTCATCAAGTCAGCATTTGCTCAAGATTTCTCTACAGGATGAAAACATATTTTTCTACAGAAGTTACTAAAGAGAAAGCCCACGTGCAACTTAGTGGAGAGTACAGGCAGCAGTTATGTATAAAAATTGTTTTGTCATTTCAGTGAGAGGTTAACCATGATGGAGGACAGGGTGGGGTGACAAATGGCTTCATGCTGCACAGTGCTGCACCACCCCAATGTCAGTCACCTCCACAACCACCCTTATGGCTGAGCCCAGCCACTGTCAGCTTGCTGTTCAGGGATAAGAAGATCTGCACCTCTGTCACTCATATGAGATCGAGCGAAATGCTGCTAGTATGGGTGCCCAGCTGCTGGTCCACCAAGGCCATCACCAGGCCTTCCAACTCCTGCTGGGTGACATACCAGGACCTACATGGGGGCACTCCCAGTCAGGGAGACTACATCTTCCTCACTGGAGACAGAGCTATAGAGAGTACTAGTGAACCCTTCAAGCAAGATGACCTACATCACCCTACATAAATACTAACCTAGAAACTGCTGGAGACTCAGCATGTGATGGCAAGCCAGGTGACTGGAGTAGTGGCTGCAGCCACACTACATACACTACTGTAGTAAACAATCCATAAAATATGAACATAAATGGAGAAAACAAAATAACTAAGGTCAAATAAAAACAGAAGACAGTGATTGTGATGCCCCTGCACTGGCCCAGTAATCAAGGAGCCTCAATCCATACCACTGGCAACAGTGGGGAACGTACACACTGGGAGCATGACAAGTACACATATAGTAAAGTGCAATTTCCCTTAAGAGCAGACAGAGATTGCAGCCAGTCTGGGGATGGTTTCTCCCTCTTCCTCCAGAGCCCCAATAATACTCCCCACTGGCACAGCTACAGGGTTGAGATCTCACCTGAGTGGCCAAACCAAGATCTCCAGTACTCTCTCTGTCCAACCAGTGCTTTCTGTCCCTGCCCAGGTAGCTGACACACACACTCCTTGAGATTTTATTCATATACAAACACACACACACACACACACACACACACACACACACACACACACACACACACACACACACACACACACACACACACACATCTGGGGAAGGCTGGCACAGGTTTACTAGCTATGCTCTTTCTGCCAGACTATGAGGTAGTTCTGACTGCCACCAGCCAACTCTTATCAGCTACTGATAGATAACATCTCTTTTATTACGTGGTTATGAAACAATTTAATTTCAACTATTTTCTCAAAATTTTTTTAAGTTAACCTTTGCCGTTCCACTTTCCATTAAACACATACATCTAAACAGTCACAATAGTGCAGCTACATTCCTGTACTATTCCAATAGGGCATGATGTGGTTACATTTTAGCTCAGTACTTTACACACACTTCTGTATAAATCATATCAATATTCACAAATGACATAGAATTATTTACAAAATTCCAGATAACTGGGCTGGCAGTATTTCCCTTTGTCACCCTTCTCTCCTCCCCTGAAAACCCAAGCTAATTTTTCAATTGACCCTTGAGAAATGTTGCTTGAGAGGGTTGGGCTTGTCCTGGAATACTTTACCCTATTCCCTGTCTTGAGACCCTATCTGTATTGGCATTGGTAACCCCACTGTGGTCTTGCACTGTCATATCATATGCTTGCAACCTCCACCTTAGTAACTTAGCATTTTGCTGGCTGTCTCGATGTAGCCACATTAAGGGATTGTGGTCTGTAACTGTAGTACAGCCTGAAGTTTCTGCACTGCCCACACTATGGCTAGGCATTCCTTTTCCTTTTCTACAGCTACATAACATTCCTCCCTGGATTGGAGCCTAAGACTGAGATATACCACTGGGTGCTTTTCTCCCTCTGAGGAGACCTGGCTGAGTACAGCCCCCACCCCATGGTTTGAAGCATCCACCTGCACAACAAATTCTTTGCTGTAATCTGGACTGGATAACACAGTGGGTCCTCCTAAAGCTCATTTAAGCTACTGGAATGCCTGTTCACATGCTGGGGTCCACACTATCTCATCTGGCTTGTTTTTCCTTGTCACATCTGTGAGGGGAGCATCTGTGGTACTATAATTGGGGACAGAATTTCGGTAGCACCCTGCTGTCCCTAAGAATGCCCTCACCTGATTTTAGTAACAGAGGCAGGCCATGCCTGAATGGCTTCCACTTTGGCAGGTTCTGGCCTGATCTTACTACTCCCCACTCTATGTCTCAGGTAAGAGAATTCTGCCAAACCCACCTGACACTTACTGCACTTAATGGTCAACCCTGCCCTCAGTAGTCTGACCAGCACCTCCCTGAAATGCTAAATGTGCTCTTGCCAGTAATAGCTGTAGATTGCAATGCCATCCAGTTAAGAAAGGGCAAAATCTCCTGCTCCTGCTAGGATATGATCTACCAGCCTCTGGAAAGTCGCTGGGGCATTTTTCATCCCAAAGGGCATCTTTGGGAACTCATACAAGCCAAAAAGAGTGACAAAGGTTGACCTCTCTCTAGTGCTGGGAGCCAAGGGCACCTGCCAGTAACCCTTGGTAAGATCAATAGTGGTAAGATACTTAGCCCCACCCAGCTGCTCTAGGGTTTCATCTGCCTGAGGCATGAGGTAAGCATCTGACTATGTGTGACTATTTAATTTCCTGTAGTCCACACAGAACCCGGTGCTGCCATTCTTCTTTGGTACCAACACTACGGGGGAGACTCAGAGACTGCTGGACTCCTGGATTAACTCTAGTTCCAACATTTCCTGTATCTCCTCCCTCAGAGTCTGTTTAACCCTTTCAAGCACCCTATAAGGAGTCTGCTTAATAGGCCTTTGCAGTTCTGTATCCACATGGTGCTGCACCAGGTGGTTTCCCAGTGAATATGTTCCCAAACTCCTGTAACACTGCTGGGATTTCTTGAACCTGGGTAGGGGACAGCTGCTGGGACATTGCTACCCCTTCCACTGAGGGGTCAGTCCGAGCCTCACTGAGGAGATCATTCATCAGATCCCCCTCAGCCTCCTCCTGCCATCCTCTGCAAATACTCAGCACAAGGGCCTCTCTATCATGGTAAGGTTTCATCATGTTAACTTGGTACAATTTATGCCCCTGCCTCCTGCCTAGCAGTTCTACCTTGTAGTTAACATCACTGACCTTCCATACTACCTTGAAGGGTCCCTCCCAAGCTGCTGCAGCTTGTTGTGTCTGACAGTAATGAGAACCATCACCTGCTTCCCCACAGCATACTCTCTAGCTTGAGCATTGCTGCCATACCAGGCCTTTTTCCTGCTGCTGGGCTTCTGTCAAGTTCTCCTGGTGCAAGCCCATGAGCTCTCTGAGGTTTTTCTGAAGTTTAGGACATATGCCACAACAGACACCTTATGGGATTCACACTCACCCTCCCACTCATCATGAATCAAATATAGAAGTCCCCTCACCCTATGCCCATAAAGCAGTTCAAAAGGTGAAAAACCTGGGGATCCCTGGGGCACCTCTCTGTAAGCAAACAAAAGATGGGGCAAATATTTGTCCCACTCCCTCTTAAACTGGTCTGCAAATGCCCGTAGCATCATCCTGAGTGTAGAGTTTAACCTCTCAACAAGACCTTTAGTCTGGGATGGTAGGGGGTGGTCTTTAGGTGATTCACCCCACAGTGCTTCCACAGACAAGCCAGCAGGTCTAACATGAAAATGGCACCTCTGTCAGTCAGTATTTTGTTTGGGAAACCTACCCTGCTGGAAATCTCTAACAAAGCATTTGCCACCTTTTCTGCCTCAATGGAGGATAGGGCCACTGCTTCAGGGTATCTGGTAGCATAATCTACTACCACTAGAATGTACTTTTTCCCTGTGGAACTTGGAGTACTCAGAGGCCCCACAAATATCCATAGCTACTCTCTGAAATAGCTTGTCAATTACAGACAAAGGCATCAAATGAGCTTTCACTTTGTCTCGTGCCTTGCCTACCTTTTGGCACTGCTCACAGGTCCTGCAGTACCCTGTTACATCTCTAGAAATCCCACGCCAATAAAAGTTCTGCATAATACATCTCATGGTACACCTTATGCCCATATGACCTGCAAAGGGAATATCATGGGCTATGGCCAGAAATGCCAGCTGGTAGACTCAGGGCTCTACTAACTGCCATATTCTCTCACCCTCTAGCCCTCCCTCCGGGGTCCACTCTCTATACAGTAACCCTTTGGCCCAGTACACAGATTCAGGTGCCTCACTAGCTACCTCTCTCAGGCCTTGTAATGCAGGGTCTGAGAGCTGAGCCTATCTCAACTCTCTCTTGGTAACCCTTCCCAGCTCCCCTTCCACAGGAAGTCTGGTATCCTCTGACAGTGGTGCCTCACTGAGAGGCTGGGAACTACTACTCACCTCTACCCTTGCAGTCACTCTGTCCAAGGGAACATCAGTGCCCACAAGCAGATGTGGCTCACTTTCAGCCTCACTGCTGCAGGGTAGATCCCTCCATGAAGTAACCACCTCACCAGTCCTGGCTGCAAGTGTGCAGTTTGTCTGGGTCTCCCCAGGCTACCAGAGCAACATGCTTGTCGCCAAGCCTGACTGCATGTAACTGCATGCACACAAGATACTGCATTATCAAAATAATTCCCTTTCAGGACATCTGCAGGGATATCCTCAAATACACATACTTGCTGGCTTCCTTTTCCACTCTTCCAGTCGAGGTGAACCCCAGCCAAAGGTATTTGGAATGGGGTCCCTCCTAAAGCTCTGACTGGAGTAGACTGTCCAAGCAAGTAGTGGTCCTCTTTAACCATTGCAGGCTTCACAATGGTTAGGTCAGAGGCTGTGTCTCTCTTAGCCGTGGCCTCTTTCACATCCACTAAGATAGGATATAACCTCTTGAGGTAGTTTGGTACCCTTGTTGTCTAAAGACAACTTACTGCTGGCATTCTGTCATTCCCACTTACTGGCTCTCCCACTTTTTGTTCCCTACTTTACCACTGTGGACAAATATATGCTACATGGCCCCACTGGTTGCATTTAAAACATTTAAGCCTTGAACATGTACCTGGAGTAGTGGTTTCCCCTGCTACTGGCAGACTCTGTTGGAGCAGTCTGGGCTGCCCACTATGGGTTGCCTAAGACCCGTGAGCAGCACTGGGTGCCCCTTTCCTGTGCAGTGATGCCCTGCTTGCTAGGTATAGGTCTCCCTTCTTCTCCAACTCATCTGCAGTATTGCATTGTCTATCAGCTAACCAGATACTCATGTTCTCAGGCAAAGTGCTAAGGGCTTGTTCCCTCACCAAAAGGTATGCCAGCCCTTCAAAAGTGGTGACCTGACATCCACTCACCCACCTATGAAAACAAGTGCTTAGTTCAGCAATATATTCACACACACTTTCATCTGCCTTGTGTCTATGCTCATGAAACTTTTTCCTATAAGCTTCAGGTGTTAACTTAAAGCACTCTAAATGACAATTTTTATAGTATTATAATTTAAGCAATCAGTATAAGACAATTTAGAAATAGCAGTTACAGCTTTATCATTGAGTAAGAGGGTCAGGAACCATACCCACAGACCTTGGTCAACATTATACTGTTTACATACCCTTTCAAACATATGAATGAAACTAACAAAATTATCATCCTCTGTAAATTATGGAAGAAATTTACTGACCTTCGTTGCTTCTGGGATTTGGTTACTCCCTTCCTGATTACCGCCATGATCCTGGCGAAGAGCCAGCATCTCCTTTTCATGTTGCCTCTGCCTCTCATTCTCCTCAGCTTCCAGACGTCATACTTTCTCTACTGCTTCTATTTCCAAACACTTGGCCTCCAGTTCAACTCACTTTAACTTCAGATGAATTTTTTAAGCCCTCTGTGGAAAGGTTGAACTTTTCATTTTCTGAGAGTGGTACATCTCCAAGGCCAGCCTGGTTGTTCTCCTGATTGCTGGTCTGTGATGCAGCTGTATGTAAGGCTACAATCATTTCTGCCTTAGTCAGGTTGGCATTCACGAGTCCTTTAGCCTGGCACATCTTAGCCAACTGGCTCCTTGTCAGCTTACCATACTCCTCTGCTGACATGCTTGCCTACTCTCACTGACTAAGCTAACAAAAAAAAAAAACAATTGTGAGATGAAACTCTAAATGTTCACTATGCAGCTGACTGAGAGTACAAACACCTTCCTTAGTGGCCATTGTTTACAGGCTACAGGAATTCAATATCCACACCACTGAATCCTAAAATGTTGATCACCACTACAAGCCAATTAATATGTGATGTGGACATCCCACCACTGCCACCAATTAATATGTGACACCCCTGCACCAGCCCAGTAATCAAGGAGCTTCAATCCTCACCACTGGCAACAGTGGGGAACGTACACATTGAGAGTATGACAAGTACACACACAGTAAAGTGCAATTTCCCTTAAGAGCACACAGAGATCAGTCTTGGGCTGGTCTCTCCCTCTTCCTCCAGGTCCCCAATAAGACCCCCCAATGGCACAGCAATAGGGTTGAGATCTCATCTTAGTGACCAAACTAAGATCTCCAGTGCCCTCTCTGTCTAACCAGTGCTTTGTGCCCCTGCCCAAGTAGCTGACACGCACACACGCACTCCTTGAGATCTGATTTATATACAAGCACACACACACACACACACACACACACACACACACACACACACACACACACACACACACACACACACACACACACACACACACACACACACACACACACCTGGGGAAGGCTGGCACAGGTTTACTAGCTATGCCCCCTTCTTCCCAAGCTATAAGGTAGTTCTGACTGCCACCATCCAACTCTTATCAGCTACTTTAACCCCCTTAACAAAGGGTGTCCAATCTTACAGTGTAATGTTACTATTAATCCAAATGGTAGTCTGACCATAGCAAGACTATTTAGATGTGTTGCCATATAGATATGCAAGTAATCTAAGAGCTTAAATATCTCTAAACAGACCAGCCACAATTAAAAGGTTTAAATATATTTAATAATAAATAATAAAAGAACAAGAGAATACTAAATAAGTAATTGGTTACATCAGAGTTCAAAATCACAGGAAATATTTAAAACAACATTGCCAGACAGCCTCAAATAAATAAAGAAAACATCTAAGCTACACTTTACTATATTCCTATCTGAATCTAAAAGAGTTACTATGCCCTAAAAACTTACTTACAGCAAGGCAAGTGCACAGGTGAGTGGATATTTCCAGCTGAAGTGGTTAGGTCAAAGACAAAATACAAAATGCACAGTCTCTTTCTGAGAAAGTTCTTAAATTAATATAAAATATTACTGCTGGGTTAGTTTGGATGACATCACTTTTTGTCACCTTACTTCAGTTCCCAAGCTAAACCCCCTTTGTCAGAAACTAACAGAATTTTAGCATCTCCCGGCAAAAAATACATATCTCTCAGATGTTTGCAGATCCTGGAAGTCATAAAACAATAAAACAGTTCTACATCTTAAACCTAGTAATTACGTCTCTTTCAAGACAATACAAAAAATGTCTAGCTCTAGACATTGTGTCTGCTACTGCACTGAAACCGAGAGATAACATCTCTTTTATTATGCGGTTATGAAACAATTTAATTTCAACTATTTTGATTGAATGTGTTTCAAATTAACCTCCTGTCTTCTAGTTTCCATTAAACATATACATCTAAACAGTCACCATAGTGCAGGTACATTCTTGTTCTAGTCCAATAGGACATGCTGTGGTTACATTTTAGCTCAGTACTTTACACACACTTCTGTATAAATCATATCAATATTCACAAATGATATAGAATTATTTACAAAATTCCAGATAGCTGGGCTGGTACTATTTCTTTTTGTCACAGTGATAAAAAGAGAGAAACAGAAAGAGAGAGGGCAAAAATACAAAAAGCAAAAGCAGTTATCAGTAATATGTGCTGCACTGGGTGACACAAGTCCTCCTGAAGGAGAGAAATGTTAACTGTGCAATGGCAAAAAAAAAACACAATATACAGGAAAGATAAAAAAGGTACTATGGTACTAAGTGAACCACCAGGGTCAATGCTACCTAAGTAGCACCCCCCCCCATGTATTGCGCATGCCAGCAGTGCATAAGTTGCAGTGTGACATAAAGGGGTAGTCAAGTGTCTGACCAATCTCATGAATCTGAATTGCTTAGTCCATAGGAGCTTAAAATTAGGCGAACCCTCACTATGGTTAGGAGGAAAATGGGCTAATTAACTGGGAGGGGGTGATTATAGACAGGATAAAAAAGGGTATATAACTATAGTAATCATGCTGCATCCACAAACTAAACAAACAACATAATACCTACTTTGAAAACAGCAACAATTCAAACTAAGTGTAATGGAAAATGAATAAGAAAGATATAACAGATTTATTAGGTAAGGGAAAATAAAATGTCAATGCAGAGATTGCTCTATAGGAGAAAAAATGGTCAGAGTAACTGTAATAATGTTTACCCCCTTACCAGGTCATTATTCCCTTCTCTTACCTGCATTATAACCTCACATCACCCATAAATGGGAGTATCTAATTTACATCTCTTCTCAGCTCAACTTGTAGCCCCTCAACACCCCATGGACTTTTTTATTCCCCTCTCTAACTTCGAATTATTAGCACCTCACATTATCCACAGACAAAGGTCTTTCATTTCCATATCAGAATAACTTTTTTCTGTAAATCAAATCTTTGATTTGGTGGAGGAAGGTGAGAATGGGGTGCTACCTGAAAATCACCCTTGGCTGGCTGATAAGTTCTCCCTCCAACTGTCAGCCAACACAGGGCAAAGTCTATTATGCTAGGTCTGTAATATGGGTACATTCTTTGATATACTTGCAGGCCAAACAGTGGGCATGAGTATCCCTCACTAGATATGACACCTTATTGCATTCTCGTGTTAGGCGCTGCAAACCCAGCCATTTTCAGAGTGTCACTCCTATGATAAGACTCTGATTACCTCCCTCCAATTGGGATGGGACAGTCAACACTGGCCACTCATTTACCATTCCGCCCAGCTGATTTCTCCAACACCTAGGCCCACTAACTGAAGCTGGCTTATGCTTTAGTCATATCTCCAACACTCTGTGCCATGATCAAATGTGATAAAGAGTTCTTTTCCTACACTTGGTTTTCAATAATACATAGTGGGAGGGAGGAATTTGAATCCCTCCGTAGAAAAATAATTTTGTTCTTTACAGTCATTTCAGCATTAATTTTATTATTTAAGGCTTTATTACTTGTACAAATTTCACACAGGACTGTTGTCAACTATACATCAAGTACTAAATGAAATAGTTCAGTCTCTTCCCTGTGTACTGTTTTTGTGTGACCCTCTTACTTTAGTCTGATGTACTTTTTTCCTGACATGAGTATGGAAAGCATGGCATGGGAAAGAGTATAAAAACAGGAAGTGCCACAGGAAAGAGTATAAAAACAGGAAGTGCCATATGAAAGTTGAATGGCTAGAAACATCTTCACACATTTCAGCAGCATGATGACTTATGAAAGTATAGTGATCTATTACAAATTATGCAATGAAAACAAAATAGCCCAAGCTCTTATTGGTCAATCTGTACCTGCTGTCAGTAAAGTTATTTCAGCACTTTATCAATTTCAGTTATAGCAAGTGCCAGTGGATTTCATTGCAAACCACTCCAGGCTGCTAGTTGTATGGGATAAACCCCTGTCTTCCTTGAAAGGGTAGTGCTGAGGGTGGACTGAGAAGAAGTGAGAGTGAGGTGGGCCCTGAAAAGAAAGGGGTGAGGCAGGAAAAGGAGAGATAGAGAGATGAGATGTGTGAGAGGGAGAAAGCCAAGAGGAAGAGAGCATGGGATGAGTATAGGAGAGGAAGGTGCTGAGAGGGGGACTAAGGAAGTAAATTAGTCAATGCATCTAAATAAGTGGGAGGGGGGAATTAGATGATACCTCTGTTATACAAGAATTTACACTGCTTCTTTAAATAAAAATGGTTTGTGTTGTATGCAAAACTCTGGAAAGGTGGTAATAGACTGAACATGTGTTTACATTGAAGCATGCACTTGTGACTATGGAGAAAGTGTGTTCTGTGGAGCTCAGCCTTGAATGGGGGGTGATTGTAGATTAGTGGCACATTAAGGAGGGAGTGTAGGTTGTAGGGTGTGTATTTTTCATAAACATTCCCGATTTTGCCTTATAGTCTTGCTGTGTTCCTCATAAAGAAAGAAAAAGAGTAAAGGTCAATTAACTTAAAGATTAATCTTGTTTCAGCATTGTATTGGGGTGCAGAGGGAGCCATTCAGTTTTAGTGAGCAGGGAAATAAGTAATGAAACAACAAATATTACTGTATATAACCTGTCTGTGTAGCTATCACAGTATTTGTTCTTTTATTTGTGTCTTTTATGTGTTTGTCTTCATTAATAACATGAGCTTTCTATGCAGCACAAATGTTCGAAATCTGTGAACATGTATTGATTCTCCAGTATTCACTGTTTTATATTGTAGTTTGCTGTTTACCTTTCAGTGTAAAGCTTTTCTCCATGTGTCTCCACTGGAAAGTGGCTCTGCCAAGTTGAAATATTCCAGCAGACAAATGCAAATAAATAAATAAAACGAAGCAAGCTAGTTTACTTTTTTTCTTGCAATTTGAGTACATTCACTGTATAGTTTTAAATTTCCCCAGTGGAATATTTTGCTCCTCATGTTTTTCCTGAAATAGGACTCCCCACCGTGCTAATGCTATTATGGGTGACCTGATTTCCCTTCTGATCCTTACCCCACATGGTGACCTTCAAATCAGTACTACCCAATGCCCCATAAGCAAGCCAGAACATCAGGTGAAGGGCAAACAGTATGAATAAATGAAGGTGAGCGGTCAGCATGTGGTCAGATATAATAATGTCACAAACATTGAAAAGAGAAAACAAATGTTACCTTTTCTATATTTTTTTTATTAACTCACTTTCGGGAGTCTGTCAAATAACCATAAGTAGTTGTGGTCAAATAACCATAAGTAGTTGCGATTGTTATTGCAACCATCAAGTGCAATGAGAATATTAATGTAGCCAGAAATCACTTCATGTAATGAGCTTCACCAACAAACTGTAGCATGTCTCCCCTTATGTTCAGCATACAGTGATCTCCAACATCTGTCAAGCCCTGGTAAAGGAAGACTTTCCCTATGGGAAGGGAGTGCTTAGAGTTACAGTTAAAAGGTGTATGCCCCCCAAAAAAATCCTGTTTATACAATAATATTTTTATAGGAAAGCTATCCTCACACACAGCCTAGAGTAGTGCTGAAGTGAAAACAGGCTGGATGCAGTCGGTATGTACATTCTCACTCACTCACAGCTTGGAAACTACATGCATCATTTGTAATGGAAGGGACTGTTGGAAAGGCATCAGGTAAAGCTTCTGCGTAGACTCCTAACAGGACAGTCCAGTTAGCAGGACACGTAAAAGTGACCTCAGTTTTAATGCCTAATCTGAAGGATGCATAACATTCACTTCTGGAAAGATACTCAGTAGATGCCCCCCCCCCAAAAAAAAAATCCATCAGGTTGCAAGACAGAAAGATAAAGAAGATTGTCAGACATCATTCATAAGGTATGCCGCCCAGTAGCAACCCACTCGTCAGTTCACAGGACATGAAAGGCAGATGGAAGGGATATTTCCAGCAGCTTCTAAATGAAGAAAATGCCCACAGAAGCTGTGCTGCCAGAGACACAGCCTAAGATGAAAGAAAAGGAGGAGCCAATCCTAGAAGAAGTAAAAACAGCACTAAGGAAAATGAAAGCAGCAGGCACACGAGGTCACAGCAGATATGATCCAGATGCTGGGTGAGATGGGGAGAAATGGCTCCTCAGGGTACTTGCAGCAGTGTAGAGAGAAAGGCGAATCCCAGAAAACTGGAGAACAAGCATACTAGTGCCAGTGTACAAGAATAAAGGGGACATTCACAACTGTGATCAGTACAGAGATGTCAAACTCCTGTCATACTACAGGAAAGTTCTAGAGAGGGTGCCTGATAAACAAATACCCAGAGTAGTAGAAAGTAAGATGGGAGATGAGCAGTTCAAATTAAGATCAGGATGCAGCACAACTGACCCAGTGTTTGCAGTGAGACAGATAGCTGAGAAGAAGCTAGAGATGAGGAAAGAGTCCAACTGGGCATTCTTAGACTTGAAGAAAGCATATGACAAGATACCAATAAAGCTGATTTGGGCTGTCCTGCTGTGGTTCAAAGTCATATAAACAGTGGTAGAATTAGAGCAGGCTATGGACAAGGACCTCTGACTCAAGTAAGAACAGTGTTTGGTCTCACAAAGAGGTTCCCAGTGTGAGCCAGTGTGCATTGGGGTTCAGCTATGAGCCCACTGCTGTTCATGATATTGATGGACTACTTTAGCAAACAGGTCGGAGGGGACAGATCAACAAAGTTGCTTTATGCAGACGATGTGGCATTATAGGCAGACTCTGATCAAGAACTTCAGCAAAGGAGAGGGGAATGGAATGCAATACTGAAGGCACATGGGATGAAATGGAGTACGGATAAGACTGTTTTAATGGCAGCAAATGGGGGAACTCAAAAGAAGCTTTGAATTTGGATAGAAGAGAAAATAGCAGAGCAGGGTAACATCTTTAAGTATCTGGAAGGGGTGGTTGAGGAGAAGAGAAGTCTGAATGGGAAAGTCAAAGTTATAATCAGAGGGACTGGAGCCCACTGACACAGACTGGTGTGACCAGTACTACTGTATAGTGCAGAAACCTGGGCAGTAGAGGCAGATCAACTGAAGAAAACAGAAGTGATGGAGATGGTGGTAAGATGCACACTGTGGAACAGATGAGGAAATGAGGGCATCAGAACAGAAGTCAAATTGGCTCCGTTACAGAGAAGGTCAAAGAGAACAGGTTACAGTGGTTTAGGCACATCTTCAGAAAAGCAGTAGACAGTCAGGTGAAGATGATCTGGGACAGACAGGAAGACGGCAAGACAAAACAAGGTAATCCAGCAAAGAAGTAGATGGATTATGAGAGAAGGCCTGCGACTGTCATGTATGACTGTTGAAGAAGGTAAAAGAGCGGCAATGAAATGCAGGAGACGGCAACAGCTGACACAACACCCTGACTCCATGTAGAAGATGGTGAAAAGGGGGGGTCAGTGATGGTGATGATGAGTTGAAGGCTGCATAACTCAGAACATTCCATTCATTCTGAATTCACGTGACATTGTTTTTCAGGTATGGCCTCAGTTCCCACCTGGAACTAGAACCTTCAACTTTCATGTTCACAGGCAGCTGCACCAGTAAATGTGCCATACATGTTGGAACAGCATGTATGACAAATCAGTCTGTGCTGTCGTAATGGAAAATGGCATTTATCGCAAAAGGCGGGCATCTGTTGTCAGTTCATGCACAATACTGATAACCATGGTCTGATACTTTTCTATCCCATTTTAAAATGATCAGCTAACAAAGATCAAAAGTCACTAGGAAAGTACATTACTAAACAGCTCTAAGTGATATCAAATGCTAAATGTAAAATGTTAATGTACATAAAGCAGGTAAGAATATATACTACATACTTTGTCTTAGTCAAAAGTCCAAGAAGCGACAACAAACTATTTCTTTAAAACATGTAACACTAAAGAAAAATCATTCTGCAGTGTAACACCTTGTTACATACATCAGCCCTTTCAAAGTACAAATACGTAGTTCAGCATTACACAATTACATATATAAATCACAGCATTTTTAAATGTTCAGAAACTCCTATGTAAGATGGTTTACACACAACCTTTTATGAGGTCTGCCTCTGAAAAGTGTTTTGTGGGCTGTAATCAGCTGCATCATCGTTTGGATCAATACAGCCAGCATTTTGAAAGGCAGACAGCAAAACAACAAATTAAACATACCCTACCACTCAACTAGTACTAGAAACCACAATGAGTTGTGCTAAAATAATTTGACAGCAGGTGTCCGTACAATTCTACAGTCTAACTACAACACACAGCACTTTATGAGCAAGGAGTGGGCACAGAGGACATGCTCAACAGGACAAGCCTGAGAGCCTTGAAGTTACCTCAGGCTCTGGGAGTTGCCAAGTGACCTCATTAATACCTTGTGGAACCTGATTAAATCCATGTGGCATATAATGGAGAGGAAAAAAGCAAATGATTACTCTCCATAAAAGGGTGTGGACTTCTGCAATGAATGCCACACTGCTGTTCACAACATTATTGACTTAGAGGAAATGAATTAGCATTTCAAAGTATGGAATAACAGGTAGCACAGCCTTCAATATATAATGTAGCCGCAGCTATTTGTTGTTATCGCCTGACTGGGTTACACCCAGCTTTATTATGCTGCAGTGAGAGCACAAATATGCAACAACAGAAAGGAGTGAAGTGGAAATAAACTGTTTTATACACAGTGTCCCATTAGTAAGGCTTGGTTTTCAAGTGTCCCACTGTAAATCCTTGTGTAAACCTCTCTGATTGGTGTCCAAATGGAATATTTAAGAATTCCTAAATTTAAGAAAGAGAACAGAAGCTAAGCTGTTAGTACGTTTGAGATTATTGCATGCCTACTGGATACTGCAGGGAGGGTGAACACTCAAGAGCGACAATAAATAGTTCTGTAAGAATATGAAAAGGGCTGAGCTCCATCCACAAACAGCACCAGTGCTGCTGTTAGTGTTTAATTGGATTTTGGGAGTCAAACTGACTCCTGCTGCATTGTTAAACAAAATGTTGGCATGTGGACAAGTCCCTGTCCACCTTCTGTAGGGTGACAGAGAGTAGTGGCACCAGCTCACAAAGGGGAAGGGTCACATCAAACCCAAACAAATTTAGATACATTAACCTGACCAGTATTCTGTGTAAAAATCACAAAAAGATTACAACAGTGCATATCCAAAATAATATGAGATTTTACATCTTGTTAGGTAAGCGCTGTATGAGTTTTTTTAAGGGCTAACCTTCCCTTTGAATCTAGTGGCATTCTTTGAAAAGCTAAAAGTAGTACTTGATGAAAAGACAATAGTGAATACAGCATACCTTGGCCTTGTTAAGGCATTCAGCACTATCCCACATAACAGAATAATTGCAAATAGCATTAAACGTCAGTGCATGCATAATTCAATGAGTAAAACAAGGGTCAAGCAACAGGACACAAGAAGTCAAGATATGGGGTTACCTGGCTATCCTGTCCCTGATTTTGCACAATGTTCCTGATTTTGCCTCATATTTTTGCCCTGTGCCTCATAAAATGTTTGATTTTTTGGAAAATTACTGAGATTACAGTGTGTCAATAATGCCAGATATTAGAGTTTTGTACTCATTCTGATCACAAAATATTGAAATCATTACAAAGACGTTATGATTAAAGATTTGGGGACAATGGAAGGCAAAATTTACACTTTAACTAGCATGCATCTAACTAGTTAAAAACATAACTTTTGATCCAGTCCACTATTTGCACTTTCCTGTGTACAGCTTTAACATTTTTTCTCGGCTTACTTTTGAAATTTCCATCTAGTGCCCCTACCTGCTATTGTCCTGCAAAGTAGTTGTAAACAGATAAAACAGAACCCATACACTCTATTAAAATAAACTTTCTACATATTTATCAGTTTAGTTGCTCTTTGACAAAATTAAGATTAGGTTTTGTAACATATACATACTAAATCCAGAGCACTTGATAATAGTTTTCAATCTTACTCACAAACACTGGCTAATCTACAGTGTATGTACTGTACCTGTGTACTATGTATGTATTCTACCTATGTTCCAAATTTCAGTTGTACACCACAAATCTATTAATTACCTTTATTTTTAAAATTATTAGTTTTTTGTTTGTTCTCTCCACTGTAACTATGTGCCGCATACCACTGTAAAAACATGTCTCTTGTAATTTGTGTGTATACTGATCATGTCTAAATAACTAAATGTGTCTGTAATTTTTCTTTGTGGAGCTTTTCTCCCTGGGGCTCTGCTGAAAAAGGGCCTTTTCGGCTCAGTCAGACACCCCCGGTTAACAAATGTAAAATAAAATAAAATAAAATAAATAAGTTTGGCTATCAATATGGACTTCTTTGATTTTATTTTTAAAGGAAAGTTCCACACAGAAGTTATCAAAATTTTTTTTTATTTTCATTTTACATTTGTTTACTAGGAAAGTCCAACTGGGCACATGTCCTTTTTCAGTGGAGACCTGGGGAGAAAAGCTCCACAGTGGAACATACAGAAATACAATATATAAGTAAAATATGTAAGGCGCAGAAGTTAAAATACTATCTAGATACAGTTTGAACAAGCAGTTATACATACAGACTAGTTAAAGAATATCATAGTTTAGATAATACAGAGTAATTCTTAACCTAATCGATAGAATCAGAAGATTAACAATAAGTGGAGAGACTTTGCATCATTAATCCTTTCTGTATATAACAATAAGTAGAGATACATTGTATCATTAAACCTTTCTGTATATAACAATAAGTAGAGATACATTGTATCATTAAACCTTTCTGTATATAACAATAAGTAGAGATACATTGCATCATTAAACCTTTCTGTATATAACAATAAGTAGAGAGACGTATAATTAAACCTTTCTGTATATAACAATAAGTAGAGAGACATTGTGTCATTAAATCTTTCTGTATATAACAATAAGTAGAGAGACATTGTATCATTAAACCTTTCTGTATATAACAATAAGTAGAGAGACATTGCATCATTAAACCTTTCTGTATATAACAATAAGCAGAGATACACTATATCATTAAACCTTTCTGTATATAACAATAAGTAGAGAGACATTGTATCATTAAACCTTTCTGTATATAACAATAAGTAGAGATACATTGTGTCATTAAACCTTTCTGTATATAACAATAAGTAGAGAGACATTGGGCAGGATTCACGAAGCCTCCGTGTAAGAGATACATGGCTTACACGGAGGCTGCAGTTAAACGGTGTGATGTCAGCATGTCATGCATATGCATGAGGGCATGCTGAATCACACCGAAGGCTAACACGGTCCATGTAAGACAGTAGGGGGCGTGTCCATAGGCCAAGCCCTGCAAGCTGACACGCCCCCAGAAGAGTAAAAGTGCCCAAAGTAAACACCCACGACAGAGTCCATGGAAATGTGAATAAACACAACACATGCCCCCACAGACTATGAACATAAAATATATAAATGAACATGTTATATAATTTTTTAAATCGTAAAGATGTTTGCCGGTGAGTGCGCTCGTTTGCGCGGGCATGCCCGTAGCTTAGCCACAGTTAGCAGTCAGTGGAAAAGCATATAAGAACTAAATATGCAAAGTAAGCCAAGAAGCAATAGTGTAGCGGTAGAGACGTCGGCTGAAGAGCAGGCATCCATGGTTCGAGCCCCCACAACATCAATTTTTATTTTTAGTAAAATAAGCACAAAACTAGTCCCTGACAAATATGCACACATATAAAATCATATTTTATGTAAAATGTAATGAAATAGTCCATTTATTTTGAAGAAATGTGAGATAACAAAACAATAAAAAATGTGAGATGTGCCTATAGCTGAGCTACAGTTTAAACAAGGTGAGTGCATCTGCCTGTAGGTGTGCAGTGGTTTAACAGGTGTAAAATGAGTGCCCGTAGGTGAGCAGTGGTTTAACACGCTGAAACTGTGTGCCCCGAGCTGAGCTGAGCGTAATATGCGTGCTGACAGCCAAATGGGGCGTAAACCAGCGTAACCCGTTTGCGCGGAGCTGCGCACCGCGCTAACAAGCTAACCGGCGGGCAACGTTGAGCAAGCTGTAACAAAACTGCCTTTACACAGACACACCCCCTAGCCTGTCTAGACAGTCATAAAATATAAAAAGCAGTGGCCAGGTTCGAACCCAGGATACCATGCACCATAGTCAAGGTACTGAACCACCAAGCCACGACAGCTGTACTTAGAAATGCAGTAATAGCAAATATATAGGAATGAATAGAAAGTGGAGCATGACAAATCAGGTTTTGTGAAGTTGATACAATTCCAAAATGGCCAATCACAGATAAGTGCGGAAAACAGCATATATAAGCCCCATAGGCGGGAATGCACAGCATAAACGATTGTAGAACTGACTTGCAGCCAGAATGTCAGGAGTAGGTGAGGGTAGTTGCTTTCGAGCACAGAGGTGGGGCATTGAGGAGTCCAGATACATGGTCTGGCTCCTAGTCCACAATCATGAGGCCCAACTCATGCAGGGCCAGGTCCTGTGGGGAGCATATAGGGCTGAGGCGTGGGACCGGTTGGCTCATGATCTCACCAGTGCCACAGGGATACCAAGGACTGGTGAGCAGGTCCGTCACCACCATGCGGACCTGAAGAGATGCAAGCAGGAACAATTGAACCTTTGGATCCAGGAGGCCCGGCAAATGCCCAACGCCCCACTACTGAGTAAGTTACATTTAATTATGTATGTAAGAAATTAAATTAGCTGATATTATGGAGATGTGTATTCCAATATTACTTCATTTATATTACAGCTGCAGGTATCCGTTCTGCGAACCGCAGAGCCTATGGCGATAGGCTGGTGCGGTTGCGCCACCAGGCAGGTCAGTAATCCACTCCCAGTAACTGTAAAGAAATATAAAAGTATGACAGTTAGCAAAAGAGTGCAGTGTAGTTACTAAGTAATAAAATGTGCAAGTAACAGTGTAAATGTGTTTGCAAGTATTGCTTGATTACAAAAGTGTGTTGCAGTCTGTAATCCAAACAGAAAAATGAAAATGTCTGAAATAAAGTTTGAAATAAAGATGCCCCACCTGTAATATAATAGTACACAACCTGCAGCAGGCTGAAAAGCACAGCTGCAGAAGATGAGCAAATCACATGTGTGAAATATATCCCTGTTGAAATACTGAAACATGACAGAAGTGAGACTGCTGGAAAGGATTGTAATAACTACAGGTAAAACATGTCAATAAAGCCTAGAAGTAAGTACCATCCTGAATAGTAAAATGAAAACAAATGAGAGAGTGTGAGAAAGAGTTATGAATCCACCAATAAAGTAGTAATAACCCCTGAATAAAGTATACTGCAGTCAGTACAGAATAAAATGAATGTGACAAGTAGAACCAAACTGCGAAATGTGTTCAAAGTGTTGCTGCAGCTGGAATGTGTATCCCAAAATCTGGATATGTTGCTCTCAGTCTGCAATATGCAGATAGTATGATTGTCTGAAATATCAAACATCCACAGTTGTCTATAGCTATATAAAGCAAATGTAGCAGGATGATGTAGCTGAACAAAGCCAGATATGAACGTGTATGAATAACAATAAAATGTATATTGATGTAGCAGTAACAGTCCTATCACCAAATTGAAGTAGTTATCATATAGGAAACTGTAGTTAGAACAGTAGTGTGTATATATCTGTAGCTATTAGAAATGTACAGCATATGTATTGGTATTCAAAGGTGTTAATAATATTTTCTTCACCCCACCCTATAACCACATATAATCCATTCCACGTGAAATTGGTATGTGCAATCACAATTAACACCCCTGGACATTTGTCCTGTTGGGTCATAAATATTTGCATGTATGTTGATGCATCTGCCCTGTTCATACATCCAAACCTGATGGCCTGTTGCCATCAATCAACCCTGCATGTTGTTGGACTGTGTATTGCTGTTCAAATTATGCATGTGTTATGCTCGCTGTTCAATGGTGTGAATATCTGGGTGTTTGGTTAATGGGAATACTAATGCATGCTGTTACAACTAATTGCGAATGGTATTGTATGTTACTAACCCAAACTGTCATGACATAATGCAAAACATAGGATGACAGGGAAGGCGGGTTCCAGCGGACCCACCTCTCCCACCTCAGCTGGCGAGTGCACCTGGCACTAGTGCCCAGTCTGGACCCTCCTCCGGTGGCCCTGTGCCACCTGCAGGTGGAAGCGCTGCAGGGGATGGGGCCCGTCCCCTCTGCAAGCGTGGCCGGAGGAGAACCACCACTCACCCTCTGTAGCATCCGGACTGTGGTGCGTAGGGAGATCCGGGACTCTGTTCTTGAGCCCCTACACCAGCTTGAGGCACAGGTGGCACAACTTACGGGCATGCCTGTTGCCCAGCCTACACAGCCCCCAGCACAGCCCATCCTGGGCAGTGAAGGAACAGTGGCAATTGCCCATGGGTGGGGATATCAGTTCCACTGTTGCCATCTGTGGGCTCATGGGCTCTGGATATCCAAACATCAGTCGCCGTCAATTGTGTAACCCCCCCACACGTGTCATACACCGCCCCTGTATGCGTCTTGTTTGTCTTGTCTGTTGACCTACCCAACCTACCTCCCCAGCTATACCGACTTCCTTCACCTGATATACCACTCTCACCTGAAAAAAAAAAAAAAAAGGGCACTCTGTACCCACAAAAAAATTACGCCCCATACATAGCTGCCCATTCCGCACATATGTCTGCTGGACATGGAAACTATCAATTACAATTGGCTGTACAACAAGTATTATTGTTGTCCTGACAACTCTCTCAGGGGTGGAAGGTTTCAAATGTCACACCAAATTACATACATATGCACAGCTGTTGCTGATGAAGAAATGGGCAGCTATGGGCCTTACCTACATCCCTCCTGCAAAACCCGAGCTTGTTCCCCTACTGTCTTACCCTCTTTGTGACCCCTTTTTCACCACTTTCCTGTCTCCCCATTTTCATTTCTTTCAAAGAAAATAGCGCAGGTGTGCACAAGAGTAAGCACGTTTAATTGGTTGTAAGCGGGTGTGCGCGGAGCTGAACGCCAGTGCGCATGCGTGAGCTCCACTCAAACCAGCGCTAACCCGGTTACAACTGCTTAAAAGTGCCTTAGTCACTCTGATTGACAGGTCATGTAGTCAGTTCAAAAGCAAAATAAAATCCCACTGTCAGTCTCGAACCCAGGACCTTGGAAACAGTAGTCTGCATGACTTACCACTAAGCCATGACTGTTATACAAGAACATTGTGCTAAAATAAATATATCATGTAATAGTAGGAATAAATGTAAAGGGAATATAGGATGTGTAGTACACAAAGCATGTCATGTATATTTACTGTCAAATCTAGTGGATATCTATGATAGTAGTGTGTGAACAGAAACAGCCATGCTAGTTGGTAGCTAGTAGGTAATAATGTCACTGTAGCACCTTGCAAGCCACACACATACTTCCAGCAGGATAATCACTGCCCATACCCCACAACCTGTTACAGGAACACATCCGGACCAAGTAATAAAATATGTGGAGCAAAGGGCCAAAACCAGGGACACATTACAAATAATGTTACAACAAACTTAGACAGTTCAGAGAGTAACAGGTTCTGCATTTTGTGGGATGTTTGGAAGGGTATGAAGTCTGAAACTTAAATGTTTGTCACTATATTCTGACTTGAGCCCAGAGTGATTTGCGAGAAAAAGCTGTGCATGAGATATTGACCAAAATATGTGGCAGAAATGTGGACAACCTGCAAATATTTGTACACATGAGAGGTCTGACAGTTAAGAGCCTAGACATAGCAACAGTGACTGAGTTACAGGGATGCCCCACAGACTCCATGTGAGATGTACAAACAGTAGGCAGAAAGGTGTTACAACACATGCAATGGTAACTATGAAGTCCTGAAAGTATGTACCACTTGCATGGCAGAAAAAGTGTAGTAATACATATGCTCATGCTATCCCACAGTCACAACTGCAGCATACAAGACAATTTAATGGGTGTACCCCACTGATATGTACCATTCCATGAGGCAGATAACAGATGCACCTTAGAGTCTCTGGGGCCTGTTCAGCAGCATACTCAAATACCCTAATAGATGTCAAGGCCCACACCATGGACAGACCACACTGCATGCTGTAACACCCTAGCAGATATAGCAAGCATTCCAAGGTGTGAATGTACATGGAAAATAGGAAAGCCACAGCAGCACACTACAGTCAGGACACCTAGCAGGCATACAAGTAGTGACTGTAAAGGGCAAATATTGAAGCCATAGCAACAAAGTACAAGAGCCACTGCTATACACCAGTTACACCACATGTCCCACAGGAAAGCACACACACACACACATTAACAGTAGTAGTAGTCATAGGTGTCAGTGTACATACACAATTAGTACAGGAAACTGGAGAAATGAATGGAGAAATGTTAATCTACAACACAGCTAGAAATGTTAATCTACAACACAGCTGGAAATTTGAGAGAGATACCAACCTTTACACTCACAGAACATTGTCCACAGCATACCAGCATGGTCCCTGCCCTTAAAATCTGAAAGGGCTACGCCTATCTCACATACCTTTTTATAGCACTGTTCTGAAATCACAGTGAGAACTGCAATCAGTACACAACTGGCTGCATGCAATTAGCAAATGCTGGCTAACAATTGGTGCAGAGGCCATCACATGGACATATGCAGATACCTACAAAAGCATGCTGTA